>NC_090291.1:46147500-46447500 GCF_037392515.1 Haliotis asinina | reverse complement strand
GGTTGCCTTAGTAACACATTTTCAACAGAAAACAGGTAATAAGTTTGGACTTTGCCACAATAAAAACATAAAACTGCTCTTGGATAATTGTTTATAAGAATGTAATATTCTTGAAGCCAGCAATATTGCAGTCTGTAATTTCTGAACCATCTTGTGGGAGGCATGGATTGGTGTTAATTTATCAGTGCCAGGATCTGCTGATTGTGTTTTGAACCCCCTATCATGTATGATCCCTGAGATTTCCCAACCCTAATCATTTTACATTATCTACCAAAACCGAGGAGAACTGTTTTCTCTAACATATATACTGTCAATGATGGATAATTGCAATGTAGATGATCATTTAAAAGATAATTCAACCCCACTTCTTTTGTCAGTTCAGTAGCTATGTGGTAGAATGTCTGCCTATAAATCTGAGAGTTGCAGTTCCATTCTTGCAAGAGAAAACATTTGCTCTTTGAGCTTACTCTTGAACGATATTTTTCAGTTGATTTCACATACTCATATATCATTTGAATGTGGATGTTCATATAGAGTTAGGAAAATATGATTGCAGAAAGTAAACTCTGGGAAGAGGTCTAACTAGCGAGAAGTAAAACCTGTCCCTGCAAAACAAAAACCTCAAATGCAGTTATTCTAGGAAAACCACAGATGACCTAATATATAGACTGAGAAGCATAATTCAGGTTTATATAAGCGGCGTAAAACCAACGAATGAAGAAACGTAACATAGCTCATCAACCACTGACCTTTCATTGATCAAAAGAAGAAAACAGTTACCTTTGGGGCAGGTGTGAGACATCCTTTTCTTACCTTTGTTGGTATTAAAGATTAAAGATTTTGGACTGATAATTTCTTTAAATAAACCAAATATTACAGACTAGTGACAAGGGTACTTCAGGTTAGTGTTTTTGGTTATTGTACATCATTTGGCTTTGTTCCATGGGTAATTTTCCCCAATGTTGTGTCTTCAGTTCTTCAAAACTGCAAGGAATACTCACACTTAAACCACAGTAGTATTTCATGGTTTATGATATTCAGAAGTTAGTTGTTTTGTTTAGGTTGAAATAATATATTTTAGGTTCCCAGTACCTGTTTGTTTGGTATTTGGTACAGTCACAGTCATAGGCAATACTTTCTAGAATATATAAAATGTTTAGCTGGTGGTGCTTCAAAATTTTTAAATGTCCCTTTGTAGTAAATGTTTTCAGAACAATTACCCTTCTTCATGAGTAATACATAATGGACCAAACATCTTGATGGACTGTTTGAAAACAGATAAGGTACAGAAGGAGATGAGTTATGTGTTCAGCAGATGACTTCATGACTGGTGCTGCAATGTGTGTGAGTGTTTTCACCTGTCTGTGTTGTACAGTTACCTGGCTGTAACATCCAGGTGTTGTACACATCATAACTTCATGTATCTGCAAAATTGGTGTCACATGGATTTTGCTGAAATAAAACTTTGGAAAATATTCCTGTTAAGTTTAATTTACTTGGCCCTGAAACAATAAGACGATGCTAGTTATGTGATTCAGTATTGGAAGACCTCGCAGTTAGGCTGGTGAGTCATCGCTTCTGTGGGACATTGCTTATGTGTCGATTGTCCAACACCATTATATTGCTTGAATATTGCCAAAAGCGGCATAAAAACTTACTATGATATCACTGGTCTGGTGGGATGAAATGGATTCTCTGGGATTTGGGTGATGGATGGCATCTTATCCCAAATCGGCCCATCATGATCTGGGTTAGAACTGATCTTCAGCAACCCATGCTTGAGGTAAGAGGTGATGAACGACTCATTGATGTATGTGAGGTTAAGGCAGTAGTGCAGTTTGATGTTCCTGATGTCAATTACTGGATTGTAATGTCCAGGCTTGATTATTTACAGACTCCTGCCATGTAGCTGGAAAATTATTGGATGGCTAAACAACATACACAACATATTTGTGTGGACTGATGCTTATGATATCAATCACTGGATTGGCCTGGCTCAGATTCTGTTATACACTGTCAACAATCAGCTGGACTACTGGGGGGGGGGGGAGGGGAGTAAATGACATGCACTGACATAACTTTAAAAAAATACTCAAAGTGACATCATAATTAAAAATCTCCCTCATTCCCTTCATCTGCTGCCTTA
This sequence comes from Haliotis asinina, assembly GCF_037392515.1. Classification (NCBI taxonomy): domain Eukaryota; kingdom Metazoa; phylum Mollusca; class Gastropoda; order Lepetellida; family Haliotidae; genus Haliotis; species Haliotis asinina. The sequence continues at coordinate 46,445,354 of NC_090291.1, read as the reverse complement.
CATTCCAATCAACCAATCCAGTCAGTCACTCACTCGCGTTTATTGTCAATGAGGACGAGGGTTTCAACACTGCTTCCAGGTGATATAGTTGAAGATAAAATCAGCTGACACAGTCGCAGGGCACGGTGTACGGTCAAGGTCAAATGGGGTCATCATGTCGCCTTGTGTCGGCCCACATACGACATTAGTTTTAAAGCACAGTATTGGATTTTGACTGACATGGTCTTGTACATTTTCTTCCTACAGAGGTTACCTGTCATAGAAATGTTTCGTAGAGATGACACGTAACCTCTGGGATAATAGAATGGGGGTTGTAACGCTAAAACTACCATCAAGATATGTTCTGACACTAACAGGGTCATAGGACTATATAAAAGTCCTTTTAGCGTTATATTACAAACCCCTGTGTTTTGACTTACACAGCGATGTTCATGTTCTCAATCCAGTGATCAACAACATGAGCACCTATCTACGCAACTGGGATAGGATGACATGTGTCAACCAAGTCAGCAAGTCTGACCACCCGGTCCCGTTAGACGCTTCTTACGACAAGCATGGTTTACTAGAGACCAATTCTAACCCGAATCGTCTACTTTTGTAAGAATAAGGGAGATAGTAGCGTTTACATTCACCACCATTCACCGTAAATGAACGCACGCATATACACGCGCAAACGTACACACAAGATTAAGATGAATGGATGGCAATCATGCCACACTTGCAACAGCCCAGCTTCAGGGTATTAGGTAGTCAGGGTACGGTATTTGACTAAAAGCTGACTGATGTCAACATGCAACATTGTTGCTCATGTTGTCGATCACTTGTTTCTGGTTGGAGGAAGTCAGCGTATGCTGACCTCAAGGAGTAAGCATTAGCTCCCTCCGGAACGTCCTTTTCAGCCAAAAGGATCTTTGGTATCATCGTGGCTTCTGAATGGCATTGCAGAACTCAACGTGACTTTGCTTCAAAACATCAATATCGAAGCACAGAAAACATCAGTATATAATCTGATACCATTTAACTGACAGAACTAATCGCAATACACTGGAATGCAGGAAACCCGTAACAGAAAATGTTACCATTACGTAGCATGTAGCATCCCAGAATGTGGAAGCGACGCAAGAAGGTATTAATCGACATAAAATCGCGCCTAAAGGCTCGGGAAGTATTTAGAGTTGTCAATAAATTCCCACCAGTCAGATCCTGAACTCGATAACCTAGAGCAAACAACCTATTCCTTGAAACAGGAAGTAAAAGTGGTCTAAATCAACAATGTTGCAAAAGTCTCCCGTTTTTGTATTAGTCCCCTAAAAGAGAGTCACATGAAGATTTTTTCTTACTGCTCTTGGTCGTTGCGGCCTTAACCGAGGCTGTTAAGAGTGTGCAAACAGTGATCTGGAGTTGTTTGCTGTTCTACAATCTTATTTTTCCCCTGTTATTTTGGTTTGTTTGTTTTTTTTCTTTTTGGCATCTAGTAAAAAAAAAATAAACCAGCCAACCTACCACATAAACAAACAAAATCTGAACGCGTTTTTCAGGATGGCGCTTACTAGTCTAAGGGAGGTAACTCGACGTTCACGGATGTCGAGACCAAACGAAGCGTTGCATGCCACAAATTCTGTGGACCGGCCAGTTGATAGTATTCGGTATGTGGGTTGTGTAAAGGACCTGACTCAGGATGTATTCGAAATCAACAACAGTTAATCACAAGTTCAGATGAGTTCTAGATAAGGGGTGTGTCATTTGATAGATATCGGCATAACAGAAAGGGCATAACTTGCAGTCTTGTGTGTATGGCGTGTGCAGTTACGTTTGTATGTTTGTGTGTGCGCTCGCGAAAAATCCAGCCTGTGTCACGGAGCTTTAGCACTATCTACACAATCCAATTTTCAAAACTCATGTTAAGCCCGTGACAGCGGCACGCCCGTTGTCTCTGGCATCATACTCAGGAATGACTTACACAGGTTTTGTAGAATAATTCCCACTGATATCGGAGAGCTCTATCGAGACGAACCCAACACACAGCTCGTTCCGCCTGGCTTCGAGGTGCCTCTTTGGGACATTACGTCGAAGGTTGAGGTCCATGTCTTGCCGCCGCCAACAGAACTGTACACAGTACATAACGCTTTTCATTAGGTCCTTACGAACGATGCAGTCAAGTACAGAATTTGATAAGAGCACATTCCATTTGATGACGGTTAGAAATGCATCTAGACAACGATCACTGGACCAGGGTGCACTCGATTTTCATTTTCAGGTCACCCGTGAAGATTGGAGTTAGAACTGGTCTTCAGCAACCCATGCTTGTCGTAAGAAGGTATTGGCGGGATCGGGTGGTAAGGCTCACTGATTTGGTTGAAACATGTCATTGTATCCAAATTCCGTTCTATCGATGCTCATGCTGTTTATCAAAGGATTGTCTGGTCCAAAGTCGACTATTTGCAGACAGCCGCCTTAAAGCGGGAATATTGCTGAGTGCGGCGCCACAGCAAATCATTCTCACCTCCCACAGGAGTAAGCAACCCAAGCTGCCCGTATGTCTCTAGCTTTATTTTACTATCTCATAGGTTTTCTCATACGAAATTACAGGTCCTTGATAGCGTTGTTCCTCTCATCTTCCTGGCATACCACTGCCGCCTTCACTTCAAAGTAGATGTCATCCCGAGATCTCTTCCTAAAGACCTAAAGACAAAGGGAATGAGTATCATGTCACTCTAAAAAGTCACCATAAACATAACTCAACATGTAAAATGACAATGTTGCGCAGTCAATACCTATCCTCTATCAAGTTTGTAAGACCTTGTTTCTTGTGCTCGGAGATGGGACAACTGTCCGTCGACTAATTATGAACAGCACGGTATTCACCTGACGACATTATTAGTAAAGAATCTCGGAGAAAAAGTCCGCATACGTCAGACAGACCAAGGTGGGAATACCAACGTCCGGTCTGTGTGATATGTTACATCAGGCTTGTTGTAGTCACCTTTGACCAACCAGACATCCTGGCAATGTAGGCATGCCATGCCCCATCTGTATCAGGGCATGCTAGCTTTGTTCGGTATCTCAACAGTGTCTGTAGCCCGTATATACCCAGAATGCAAACGTCGTTTCGGAATCCCCGGCTGTACCTGTTCGTTTGTTTTCATGCCGCGGATGTGTATCGCTTTCTGCACACTGGATTGCTCGGACTGGAAGATATACATGCACGAAGATAGTTTGAATTTGTTTTTGTAAATCCCGCAATTTAATTTTTATATTTTCTTTTTCTTTTAGCTGTCGGTATGTCCTCAGCGGGCTTCTGTGAAGCTGTTTTGGACAGAATGTTAAACATGTTTAAATGTTAATGAAGGGTTCTCGTTAGAGACAGACTGTCCGTAATGACTTCCCAATGACGATTTGTGAAGAGTCGAACATCATCTCAAGAGAATAATTAGTCTCGAAAATCCAGTCAAGCTTACAACGTATTTACCCGTGCAAATGATTTGAGTGGATTGCTGAAAATCATTGATGGCACTAGGTTCTTCGCCAAAGGGTAAGCAAGTCCTAAAATACACTCATATACACTTCACTCAATGAAGCTTCTTCTTTCATGCACTTGTGCATGCTTAAAGCCCTGGTGATAACCCAAGCTGCCTCTGAGCCGTTAGAAGGTTAACAGTCACATGACGCATCCCACCGGGTACCCATTTTCTACTGGGTGAACAGAGGCAATTCATGAACAAAGTCGCTTGCCTAATGTGGGGCAAGAGTGGAGTCCTAGAAACTTTCAGGAGTCAAGGTGCCAGACATGGTCACCCACCCAATGGTTGTCCGCGACCAACTGTGCTTATTTCAGTCTGAGCTCTATGCACACCACCACTAACGGAACAAAACAAACAAAACATACTGGCAGAAGGCAGGCTTCAGCTTAATCTCGTTAAATGATCTTTTTGAGAAGCAGTCCCCGTCACAGTGTCGAAATAGGTCTTGTAGAGAACATTGAGGGTTACTTTGGCACTTCGATCGTCCGCCTTGTTGTTCATGACCTTAGCCTTGAAGGTCTGCCCACAGCGACGTCTCCCAGCTTCTCCATCTCAATATCAAGATTCGCAGCAGCCTGCAATGGACATTTGTATCCTGCGATTATCGACAAATCTGCACCATACCGTGGATGCATCTACGGCCCGATAATTGTATTACATCCCTTGGCTTGCTTTTCATCCAATCAGGTGGCAACGCTGGGAAGTTGAGCTTACCAATGACAATTCACTTTCGCTTTTTAAATTATCTAACCGATTAAACACAATTCATGCAGAGGAACTATGAAAGTGATAGAAGGATCGAGTACTTACATATAATTTAGAAAAAAATCGAACCTGACAATTTGTATGATTTCCCCTAAATCTGACTCGCACTGCGAACAAACCTTCATAGCTGCAACCGCTCTCTGGTTGGCACTGACAAACTCGGTTGTAACGGCGGCATACCTGATTGGTTACTAAAATCATGCATCCGGGACGCTGACCTCCATGAAACCTTGCCCAGGTTTATATTCTCCTTAATAACGCCAGCTGCAGAATTCAGTTTCTTGTCAATAATTACCACTACTCCAGAAAAGATGACATATATGATGGCTTGGGCTCTCCTTGATTAATCAGTAATTCCCACTGTTTTAACCGCACAGCTGACCCGTGAAGGTCCGGGGAAGAATAGGCCTTCAGCAACCCATGCTTTCCATGAAAGGTGACTAACGTGATCGGGTTGTCAGGCTCGCTGACTTGGTTGACACAGTGCGCAGATCGATGCTCATGTTGCTGATCACTGGATTGTCTGGTACAGACACAATTATTTACAGACCGCCGACATATAGCTGAAATATTGCTGAATGTGGCGTAAAGCTAAATTCACTCACTCACTAACCGCACATCTCTGCCATACCATACAGATAATCAACATGGTGTGGTTCCGGAACTGTAGGCGTCTACTAGCACATACACACGCACGCACTCACGTACGCACACACATACGCCTACCTGTATCTCAGAGTCACTAGAGGCGGAGTCGCCACCATTCAGCAGACGGAACAGCTTCTCTGCCCCCTTGTAAATCTCCTTCTCCCGATCTGATCCTGGAATATGCAGGCGTCATAACACATAATTCCGGATATCCTTTCAGATGCTTTGACTGTTCTAAAGTCAATACAATATTTATTCTTATATACAACTGTATTTCAATATAAAACCTCAATGCATGTGGATACCTAATCTTGCCTGTCCCTACAAACAGATTCAGTATAATGTAATAGTATTGGAAATCACGACACCCGGTGTCCGCACCTTCCCAACTGGTCACACTACCATTCACGCTATTTACCTAAAATGTAAGCATTTTCACCCAAAATATATTCTCAATAATCGAAAACGTGTGTTCATCACTAATTTATGTTGAACACTACACTGACCTACTTGCACAAAGCTCTTGTGCCCGAGGGTTGCTGCACGGCCATGCTATCCAAGGTTATCTTTCAATTCTGGATGAGTAGCCCCGCAGCTACAGTGTTCGCTCGTCCGAAGACCCAGGTTCGATTCCCCACTTGAGTGCAATGTGTGAAGTCCATTTCTGGTATCCACAGTCATGATAGTGCTGGACTATTGCTAAAAGCAGTGTAAAACTAAATTCACTCGCTATCCATATCCAGATATCTTTCTCTCTCAGTTGTCATCATCCTCCACATTATATACTGACAGCCATTAAAAACGCAATTTCACTTTCACACTTTCCTTGCTCACACAAACGTCAACATATATAGATGTAACTAGCAGATATGTATTAAGTAAACATCTGTGGATATGTGGAAAATGTTCAATCAACAACAACGTCAGTGACTCAAAAACGACATCAAACAAAGGAGGGGTTACTTGCTGTCACTATCGTGTGTGTCCACCGTGCACTGCAAGATAGTCTCCGGGGGCACTGGAAGACACAGGCTTTCTCAGAAACAGCTGTGAAATGGTCTGCCAGTGATGTTTAAGGCTCGGTGTCACTTCAGCACTTGTCCTTGGTCAAGGCACCAATCCTTCCAAATCGACCATGTTCAAAAACACAGTTTGGCGGAAGTCTTTCTTCTCGACGTCGATAAAATCGTTGACGTCCATCTGAAAAGGGTACGTTAAAACTACGTTTAGGCGTCTCCGCACCCTTTGGGCGCAGACGTGTCGGTGTCTTGTCCCAATTGTCCACTTTGCAGTATTAGCAGCTGTTTTGAAGCGATTTCGCAAGTGTGAGACTCAGATATTGCGGCCCTGTCGAGCTGTCGTCAAAGGTGGTGCACCAGGTCGCGGACAAATGCATGACTTCCGGTGACCCGAAATCGTTGTCTGAGTTGACCAGCAGTGGATGGATATATGCACATTATAGTACCTGACAATCATCACATCTGTAGAAACGCCGCTAAGCATAGCGAGAACCTGATTCTTTTCGTCTGGGGTCAAGCGTGACATTTTCCCAACGTGATTCAGCTTCACAGTTCCTTGTGCTTTTATAGGGCCTGGGTGCCTGGACACCTCCGGTTTTGTCACTTCCGGCAGCGGGACTACCGGCTAACACACTCCTGGCTTTGGCACTTCAGGAACTGGAGTCACCGGTTCACACACTTTTGACTCCTGGATCACCGTTTGCTCCGGGGATGACAGGACGGAACACATGCTGGAGAGAGTTAAAGGTTCACTTTACAATAACACTTACGTTCTATTGTCTATTGTTTACAGGATCCTTAACATTGCTAGCTATCACGATGACTGGCCAGTCTCATTCCCGTTGTATAGATACATCAAAAGCTGGTTGGTGATATTTAATGCCGTAGTTGATAAACTGTATCAAAGCGTACACCCTCATCTGTTACTCTATCGGGCTTAATCAGTTATAACTAATATCAGGGAACTCATTTCTAACTATGTAAGCACAACGAGGAACATCAGGATCCATGCTTTTGTGTGTGTGTGTGTGTGTGTGTGTGTGTGTGTGTGTGTGTGTGTGTGTGTGTGTGTGTGTGTGTGTGTGTGTGTGTGTGTGTGTGTGTGTGTGTGTGTGTGTGTGTGTGTGTGTTGGGGGTGGGGTGGGGACTTAGTCGTCTAAGTTGGCTTTTGCTGATATAGCAAACTGGACTGTACGATGCACACTGAATTGTCTTCACAAGAAAAGAGCCAACAACACATGGGTAGTACCAAGATCATATTATGCCTGAGGATTGCATTAATAATGCTGGTGACCTATGTTGATCCAAGAACCTGTCACGGGGGAGCGGGTAACTAAAACATCATCGGCTATATCGTGATAACCCTTTCAAGGGGAACATACAGGGATTCAAATCTAGCAAGAGCTGATTTTATAGAAGGTTCTTGATAGGGATGTGACATTAGTGAGTGAGCAGTGGTTACATCCACTATGAACAGTATTCAAGATGTACCTAACCCTGTTATTAATGTGGATCATAGGTTCCTGTCACGACAAGGAGAGGCAACTGTGCATAATACATTGTGGCGCGAAAAACAACAAAATGAGTCATGCTTGTTTTGATATGACGGTAAAGATTCTGAATAATTGGAGTAACAGAATCTGGACAGATCGATAACAAACAACAATCGGTGAACTGAAATACACAGTGGAGACCTCTTATTAATGCAATTATTTGTATCACGTCTATTGATTTTGCTCATACCGAAACACGAGTCTCATTAACCTATGCAGACAATGGCCTACTTTTCAGCCGATTCGTATGTTCTCGGTGTGAAAGTGAAAATAGACATCACAAACATTCACTGTAAAATGATTTACTATGCATGTGGCTCACTGGTTAGACCTGTTATGTGTTTTTGCGCTTATTCAGTGTAGTTATGTAACGCACAGTGAGATTGATATAATATTAATTCCGTACCAGAGAGCTAAACTTTTCTAGAGCAAGGGCCTCGTTTTGAGATTTCCACGATTTCCAGGTTTACGTTTATCAGAGCACGCTGTACAACAGAGCACGCTGTACGACAGAGCACGCTGTACGACAAGGTACGACAGAGCACGCTGCACGACAGAGCACGCTGTATGATAGAGCTCGTTGTACGACAGAGCTCGCTGTACGACAGAGCACGCTGTACGACACCGTACAACAGAGCACACTGTACAACAGAGCACGATGTACGACAGAGCTCGCTGTACGACAGGGCACGCTGTACCACAGGGCACGCTGTACGACAGGGCACGCTGTACGACAGAGCACGCTGTACCACAGGGCACGCTGTACGACAGAGCACGCTGTACAACAGAGCACGCTGTATGACGTACTTGCAAGGATTAAAAGGAACGTAGTGTTGCAAAATATAAGTGCTTAGATGTATCAGCTCACACTGATTGATATTTATGTATCAAGTTTAACGAATTAGCCTATAGCTACTTGACTGGTATATTGCGCTAAGTTGCGCAATGGGACGGAACCCAGTCAACAGGAAAACCAGCTATTGTGCAATCAGTGTTTGGACTTGGGCCAGGTGCCTTAAGAAGATCACTTTTGGACCCTTACGAGATCTCGTGTAGAATTCTAAACATGTCTTTATGGACCAAAAATATTTAGCTGTTTTATTATGTTTTCTAATGAGGACGACTTTTCCAAGCAATCCCAACACTTAACCGACCTTGGGTGACCAAGGTCCAGTCATCACAAATTACAACAGATTCGCTGTCGAAGTAATCAGTATTATTAAAAACCTTGACAATCATTACCTTGTTGAATGACTGTTGTTTGGGCGATCGATGGGGTGTTTGGAACAGTCGGTCTCGGGTGTTGTTGAGGTCTTGAAGGCTGGGGTCCAGGTTTACGTTGGAGACTCTGAGGCTTGGACCTCGTTGTTGTCTCCATTCAACTTGTTCACACGCAGTAGCTTGAGCCATTTCCAGCCGTTGTCCCTGGAAACCGCTGTCAGAGTCGGGACTTTCAGGGCGTTGGAACAAGTCGTCACAATGTGATGGGCGTGGTCGCGAGAACGGGCTACAGGAGGATGGGAACCATTCATGTCATAATCAGTTGCAGTTAAGCAACGTTGGGCGCAGCGAGTCTTTGGATGGGTGACCGTGTTTGGCAGCTTGACTCCTGTCCTTACATGCAAAGAAGCACATATGTCACATGACATAATTCATCGTACTTGCTATGGATACGTGCGTTATTTCTTCTTCTCAAAAAGCCAAACATAATGCACTTAGGAGATAAACATTATCTGTTGGCCAATGTCCGGGTGTTATTGAGTATTTGAAGCACAGGAATACATTTGGAACCAAAGCCGTCATCAGGTGGTTTCAAATGAAATATTCCCCTGCTTCAAATACTCTATAACACCCTGAAAGTGGCCAACACACGATGTTTATCGACATTGAAAACAAAAATGTAAACCAAAGGATTTTACTGTCTGCACTCGTTTACAGCAGTACAGTGCAATCAGATGGCCGTTTCAGCTGGTTTCCATGGTAGCATCTGGTGTTGCTCATTTGTGACGTCATTCTAACTTTACAGTTTACAGTTTCAGCTTCAGAATATGATTTGAATGACGTCACCACTCTTGATGACACAACAAAACAATTGTTTGCGATGTTTCTATAGTCTTGCAGTTTCCTGGAAACTAATACTAATACCATTTGATCATGGTTTTCAACCAATCACATTACAGAACACAGTGTCTTTTGGTTTGCAATATGCGATGTGAATCTGTCACAGGAAGTCTGGAACGGAACAGAAAGGAATGAATGTTATGGCAATGTTTGGCAGACAGAACAATGTAGTATGGATGAGAGAGACTTTAGACAACCAAACCACCGCCATGTTTCATCAAAGATGAGGTGGAATACACACTGTTGGTGTGTTACCAGAACCAAGAACTATGGCGTATGCGAGTAGCATCAGTTTTTTTAAGTCATCATTCTGTATCATACATATACAATGTCACGTGTTTGGAGACCCAATACTAACAGAAAATATAGTACTGCCTGCTACAATTGATATTTGTACACTCATGTATATTTAAACAGGTCTGTATACACAACCGGTTCATAGAGATCTAGGGTAATGTTCCCCTACATATCGGAGATTATACATATGACATTCTAGGTAGAAATACTGACATCGTTCGTTTTATGAATCAACTATAGAAGTACATAGAGGAGATTAAGACATCTGAACCTGAATGTGAAGGAAATATGTATAGAACACCTTCAGTTTCAGTGTGTATGCTATTTATTCCTAATGTTGAATTTGAAGTGACAGCTCAAGCAGTCCGTAAAACTCTGGGCATGAACGTAAGATGGCATTGTAATATGACAACAGTAAATACTAGAACGCGATTGGTTAATCAAAGTCATTGAAATGTATATCATTGCATTATATACCTCTGATTTTCCATCACAATAGGTGTGTTTGTTTTGTTAAATCTTAACCCGGTTATGGTAGAATGAGGATAAACGTCCTGTGTTGGAAAATCAGAGGTATATAACGAAATTATAATAGCTCTAGGTTTGTTTTTCATAACCTCAAACTACGTTGTAGTAGTAACTGGTTCTTCCAGTTTTGAGAATCTAAGTTAATAATTCCAATTTTCTTATTCTGTGAAATGCACTCTGTGATTATAGAGAAATTATTGTGGATGAGTGACGGATCTGATAGAAATCTTCATCAGGCAGCTCATCTCCATGCTTCATGTTGTGCCAGAATCCACTACCATTGTTCTTAACAGTTTTCAGGCCGTAGGAACCATATGATTAATATGAACGTTCAGCTGAGTTACGTGAACAAACACTAAACATAGTGGTTAAAACATAAGCAAAACATCTAAAATTTCTTAATAAATTAATAGTTTGCCATAGCTAAGACAACGTTTGTTAATATGTTTAGGTGTTTTCTTGTCAATCTGCACACTGGTCAGATATCATTCTACCGTTAAGATCGGAAATTAAGCCATGTCATATCGATATATAATAGCATAGTAATACTCCCCCATCCCCTCCCTGTTAAACATTTATTCTGCCCCATCCCTTCGGTATTTAACAGTTATCCTGCCCTTTCCCCTCCCTATTAAACATTTATCATCCAGCATCCTTTCCCTATTAAGCAGTTATCATGCCCTATACCGTCCCATTTAAACAGTAATCCTACATTATCCCTTCCCTATTAAACGGTTATCCTGCCCTACCCCTTCCCTGTTTAACAGATATCGTTCCCTATCTCTTACCTATTAAACATTTATCGTCCCTCATCCCTTCCCTATTAAGCAGTTGTTGCCCAATATCCCTTCCCTATTAAACAGTTGTTGCCCAATATCCCTTCCTTATTAAACAGTTATCGTCCAGTATCTCCTCCCTCTTAAACAGTTATCCTACAATATCCCTTCCCTATTAAACAGTTATCGTCCCCATCCCTTCCCTATTAAACACTTATCGTCCCCTAACCCCTCCCTATTAAATATGTATCGTCCGCTACAACCTCCCTTTTAAACAGTTATCGTCCCCTATCCCTTCCCTATTAAACATTTATCGTCCCCAATACCATCTCTATTAAAACGTTATTGTCCCCTATCCCATCCCAGTTAAACATTTATCTTCCCCTATCCCTTCCCTGTTGAACATTTATCTTTCCCTATCCCTTCCCTGTTGAACATTTATCTTTCCCTATGCCTTCCCTGTTAAACATTTATCTTCCCCTATTCTTTCCCTATGAAACGGTTATTGTCCCGTAGCCCTTCCCTATTAAACTGTTGTGCATAAGTTCATTGCTGTTACATGTAGTTTGCTCAGAGATTACTGAAACGATTACAGTGAAGGTGATTAAACGGCATTTACTGTATTAGGCATACCGAAGATTATTAAAATATACTGCTCAGAAAAAGTTAATCAACACAAATGTCTAGCCACATTACATTGCTATTTACTGAAATTGCAAATCATGGAATGGTGCAATGGAAAGGGGAAACATAAACACACACGGTTAACAAGATAAAATGAAATTGCACTGAGCAACAATAGAGTTACAAATCATCAAGAGCATGTACCCGTGAAACTGTCGTGCAAAATGTCCGGCATTGATGGAACAAAATGTTAACAGTAAGGTTCAAGTCAGTTTTGGAACAATGAAGAAGAATAAGAAGAAGAAGTGTTCAGTAAGGCGTATGACCATCATGAGCCCACTCGCAAGCTTCTACACGTCTTGGCTGAATGAGCCTTTAAAGTAACTGTTGTGGAATGTCCTCCCCGTCTCTCTGTAAAGCCTGCTCAAGGTCATCCAGAGTTTGAAGGTGAACGTGGATACCGTAAACACGACTTTCAGTAATGTCTCAATCATGATCAGTGGGCTTAAGAGCAGGTGACCAGTCCATGTGTGTGATGTTGTTGATGTACACGACATTATTAACAACTCTTTCTCAGGAATTGTAATCCATAAAACTGAATGGGGATCCATCTGTTGTGCCAGATGAATGATTGCAGGTTGTTTACACCGATCAGGGTGCATGTGTGAAGGGTAGGAACACATTCATGTCACACATGTTGTTTCTGATGGTGGTTGTAAAATCATTTCACAGTCAATGAAAGTTATGTATTCTTTGAATGTTGACCTTTCAGTAATATGTCTGGAAAAATCGCAGTCGAGGTTGATAAAGATATCACACTGAAAATACCTGTTGTTTTCTTATGAGATGTATACAAGTTTATTGTTTTTAAACAGAAATAATTGTCCTAGGACAGTTAATCAGTTATGCTAACAGAACACTTAAAGAACTATGGACAAAATTTCCCCAGTGGTTTAACGTCCCCTGTATCCTCCCTATTATCCATGAACTTCAGACTCCAATGCATGTCACCGTGTTCCAGACAGACTGACTTCATGCACTGCCAGATAACTATCATATCATGCATTATGTACAATCAAGTGACAGTCAACGTTGTGGATTGTCTTCGTGCATACCATCTGATCTGCCCGTCTCTGACATGACCGCTGACTCAGCAAGGCTTCGTACACAGCTGTGAGAATATAGCACAGAGCAAAACAACGAGAACTTTTAAAAATATAAATAGAGTTAAATAACCAATTTGCTCATATACACTTGTGACTCTCCTTAAACTGGGGAATCTGTGGGATCCATACTCAAATTGGACAGTCAGAACCTATGCTAAATTATATTGTAATGAAATAAATTTATGAATGAGAAAGTCTCTTTGAAATTTTGAAAAAAATGCCTCCTACGTCTATTTGAAACACAAGGTCACCTGTAGGATTCGACCTGATCATGTGTTGATGAATCACCATCAAATGGTAATGATAGCAATTTCGCGAAAACACGAGGGCACAAACACTTGCAAAGACAAATCAATTCCTCACCCTAAAACAACACATAGACCACAGGAGAAACTGAACCGGACTAAATATTCGTCATCGATGCACCTAATCCGGTAATGCCCAATATATGTCTACCTTTAAACATTTCGAAAATCTCCGAGGCCCTCAGTGGTGTAGACCCAAGAAAATCTGGGTTAGAATAGATTTTCTGTAGCCCACGCTCGTCGTAAGAGATGACTAATGGGATCAAGTGGTCAGACACGCTACCTTGGTTCACACATGTTATCTTATCGCAATAGAACTATGCTCATACTGTTGATCATTGGATGGTCTGGCCCAACCTCGATTATTTCCTCCATATGGCAGAGATGTTGTTGTGTGCGGCGTAAAAGAACGACCAAAACAACAATGTTGCAAACACCGGTGAAAACAGCACGTATGGCCGACTCAAAATGCCGTGAAATGCAAAAACCAAAAAGCCGCAATAACACTTACTATCAGAAAAGGTTTGTTTCAACATTCATAGAGGAACTCCGATATGTGGGCGAGCATTACACTACATTCGTACACCCTTACATTCCGATAGTTATGCAAGAGTTGGTAATCTTGTCCACAGACGTGATATGTGCATGCAGTATCACCATTCGCGTAATGTGTACCTGACGAATTGGATATCTTTATGTATTATTAACCGTAAATCCTGAGTACACCATAATACATATATGTATGAAGAATGATCCCTATATATACGATGTGTTGCTGATGTTCAGCACTTCTTGGATCTGGTAAGTACTAGCATGGATGATGAAGAACTGTGTGTTTCCTCTTCATCTACCTTGGGCGGTAGTCTAGTAGTTCAAGTGTTAGCTCGTCACGCTGAAGACCCGGCTTCAATCATCCACATGGGTACAATGTGTGAAGCCCATTTCTGGTGTCCCCCGCCGTGATATTGCTGGAATATTGCTACATGCGGCGTAAAACCATACTCAGTCATTCCTCGTCTATTTCCTCATTCTCTATGGAATGGTGTTTCGTCTAAATTCTTCCGACTTCATGCTTCTTCGTACTAATTTTGTCTAACCTGGATTTACTTGAACTCTTTTTCCTTTCTAGGCGATCTGAAAGGCCCCCAGCGTTAAAGACCTCCTGTTCAGCTACATCTAGAAGGAGATCGTAAAGATCTTACAATGGGCTTTTTCTTCCGATTCAATAACCCACGCAATTCCAGGTAGGAATGTTTGAATCTTTATCATTTAACTGTTCATTCTGTCTAACTTTTTGAGAAGGTTCTGTGTAGATGAGTCGTGTGGCGTTTGCTTATATTTCAGGTTGGAGGGGTTCATTCCCACTTTCGAAAAATGGCTAACGATCATTACATATTCAGCTGTCACATATCTAGAATAGGTGAGGTGAGGTGAAATGTGGTTTTTCACTTAACGTCACGATGTCTCACATTTTCAAAACTCTTTTGGTCTGTATACTGGGGGTATATGCACTCACCCTCATACTGATGCAATAAACAACGTATGTAAGTGTGGCTGTTTGTACTAATCCAGACTTCAACTGGTTTTGTAGTTCCCGCCCACTGACATACCATGCCGCATGAATACCCTACTCAGACACAGTATACTGACTCCGAGCCGACCTGTCCTTGTTGTACCCTTTAATGCCGAGCGCCAGTCAGAGACCGACAAGTACCATATTTTACCGTCATTTGATGTGACGCAGCTGGGGATGGAATCCGCGATCGTCCGGTCTCCGGGTATCTGGAATAGGGTTAACTACACACTTGAGTGAAATAACACAACTTAGATGAGAGTGTGAGACAGTGATTTTTAATATTAATTTTATTATATATCGTATTAATATGAGACACATATCCACGCAACTAGTACATGCTCAAGGAGCTGACATTGCAGAAATCATCAATATTCAAGGTATATGTCGGCGGACTGTATATAATCGAGTCTGGACCAGACAATCCAATGATCAAGAGCATGAGCATCTATGCAATTGAAATCCCATGTCCCCGAACCTGACCACCTGAGGCAGGTGTCTCCTCTTACGGGGTTTACTGAAGATCAGTTCTAACCGGATCTTCACGGATGAGATGAGATGACGGACCAAAATGTCTTCACATACCAGTCTATTATATAGGATGACATGTCACTGATAGCCCATTGACTCACTAATACACTAATTTATCGTTATAAAAATTCTTTTGACCTTAACAGGTTCAAGACACCAAAGACCCTCCAAATGGTTAATATCATAAGCGATTTTGTCAAGTTCTTAGAATATGAAACATACAACTTTATGAATGACAACTTCTTATTTATTACATAGAGTGACGTTTCGAGATTTTTACTTCGTTATCAAGCTAAAGTGAATACAACCAGATGATGAGGGGTATATATACATAGAGAAAACTGCTAATAGAGAATAACTGATAAAATTCAGATCACCGTTCTACCACCCCGAACGATGGGTCTTATAGTTTATATACCACAAAAACCTTCTTCTTCTTCTTGCAAATGGACCCGTGAAGGTCCCGGGGTAGAATAGGCCTTCAGCAACCCATGCTTGCTATAAAAAGAGACTGTGCTTGTCATAAGAGGCAACTAACAGGATCGGGCGGTCAGGTTCGCTGACTTGGTTGACACATGTCATCGGTTCCCAATTGCGCAGATCGATGCTCATGTTGTTGATCACTGGATTGTCTGGTCCAGATTCGATTATTTACTGACTGCCACCATATAGCCAGAATATTGCTGAGTGCGGTGTGAAGCTAAACTCACTCACTCACTCTTGCAAACGGTTAATCAAGTATGGACCTACAATCCTGGATGGTCTGTTTTATGATCATTGTCTTTCTGAAAGAACATTCGAATTCCCAAACACGCTTTGAATTAATAAAGCAGTGATTTCTATGTACATGAACCAAGTGGAGTGCATGCTGATGGGTATTTTGTCCCCAAGGTATGTCACTAACTTGGTGGCATTCTACACAATATGTTGAAGGAACAAAATACGCATGCATGTGCATGCATGTACACAATAATGTTAAAAAACATACGTTAAGATTGTTTGAATGGTTTTAATGGGATTATTTTCCAGATGTCGCAGAGGCGGAAGTGGCAGAAGGGGTCGGCGCTCCCAGGGCGGACGCTTGTGCGGTGGTTTCGGGCGGTTGCCCTCATACTGCAGCCCAAACACTCGACCACGCCCATCAGGATGTGACGAAGGGTTCTTGCTATCTGGACTCTCTAATTTTGTTAGTGGATTGTTTCCGAAACCACGCCCAGTGGTACGCCCTCCACCACGTCCACCAGTAGAAGAATGTGAAATACCAACCGAAGAGCCCGACTGGGAGCAAGACAAACAGGAACATGGTAACGACTGTTACAGTATCCTGACACATCACGACTCATCACATATACTCACCTAACACAATATCAAGAATATTTAGGTTTCCTTCAACAACATATTTTCAGTGCGGTTAGCGGCTGTATAGTATTAGTATTTAGAAAAGTTAGCTTAATCATTCGGAGCTTAGTTACTTATGAATGAATTCCAGGACCTCACTCCTGTCCTTTAGTAAGTGCACCCGTGAAGATCTTTGCCTTTAGCTTCAGACCTGTGAAGATCTGGGTAAATACTGACCTTCGACAACCTATGTTTGTCGTGATAGACGACGAATAAGACCCGGTGGTCAAGCTCGCTAAGTTGACATATGCCATCGTTTCCCAGTCGAAGATCGAAGTTGATCACGTGGATTTCAATCAATCAATCAATCAATCAATCAATCAATCAATCAATCAAGAGTGGGTGGGTTTAGTTTTACGACCACCCGATCCCGTTCGTTGCCATTTACGACATGCACGTGTTACTGAAGAGCAATATTCCAACCTGGACAAAATAGACTCCAAGAATCCAAACTCCTGACCTGAATCCAAACTCCTGACCTGTCACTAATCACATGGTTACGGCACAACATACGACAATGGCCCTTTACCTGTGTGAGGATCCAGTAGGTTCCCTCCTAGTGTCCCTCTTCGTGATTCCACCAAAACAAATTTGGTCAGCATCGTGTTTCCCCCAGGCATAGCCCAGCTCTACCAAGTCATGAAGTCTCTTGGAAGGCTGGGATCCATCTAATTCTAGCTGATGTAATTTGATGATCACATGTGAACAAATGAGGTGCAGTATTTATGATCATTGTCCTCACACGTTAATGGACCAGGCGTGGATATCCCAGGCTATTAATTGTAGCATTGCTACCATATTTCCTGATGTTTTGGTGGTGCATGAGTGTGTGCATTTACACGAGTATGTGTGTGTGTGCGTGCGTGCGCGTGCGTGCGTGCGTCTGTGCCAGTCCTAACATATTCCATGTGCCTAGCAAGCACCAAGCAAAGTAGTCGCAAGAACGATCAAACAATTAGTTTTGGGACACTGAAACATGTGTTTTCAACTAGCTTGTCGCTACGTCATTCAAACGGCTGGAGCTGTGTTGTGACCGGATTTGCATTGTTATCTGGATGTAAGTTTCAGGACAGACAATACCCGAGGAGCCAGAAGTTAAAGAAGAAGAGCTTGCAACAAAACTGCACGTAACTGGGGTCGATCTTCACTACGCCGACAATGCCAAGGCGCATCACACTGATATGTACGCATGCTCGAAGGGAACTGAAGGGAAAGATGCAGAACTTGTTCTCCGTAGAGGTCAAGATTTCAAGATGACCATCACTTTCGACAGGCCGTATGACATCAAGAAGAACGATATCAAGTTAATGTTTAACTTGGGTAAGATACGTAAATGTAATAAAATCAATACTGACAAGAGTGTTTGATCTACAGATTAATGTGTCTGTTAACCAGATTAGAATAACGACCCAGCGATGTTAGTATTTACTAAGATGTACTTAGGCTGAGGTGTATTTTCTGACTACACATTAAACATGCCGTACACTATTTGCAGGTGACGACTACAAACCCAACAAAGGTTTGAACGCATGTTTCAAAGTGGACGAAACTGGAGCCACCAAGTACAAGCCGAAGAAATGGGGTGCGACGGTCGTAGGTCAGAAGGGGAACTCCCTCACACTGTGCGTCTTCGTTCCGGCAACTGTGCCCATTGGCGAGTGGGAGTTCGCTGTCCAAACTATCGTGGACGTCAAGGACGGCAAGAACATTATCTGGCAGTACAACCACACAGCGGACGTCATTGACATCATATTCAATCCATGGTGTAAAGGTGAGAAAACATCTGTTTCCTTCTGCAGCCAACAGAGGAACCGTAAATTCACAGATGACAGTGTCATGTCAGACAACAGTTTGAAGACAGCTACCACGATCTTATACTTAAACCTTTCATTATTTGGTTCTCCAAGATGCAAACCTTACCTTTGCAATTTCTGGTTTTAAGAGGCACAGTATTACTCACAATTCAAAATCCGGGATTTATTTTCATGCGAGTTGTCGAGTGAAATATTCAATGTTTCAAAATGGACTTAATGTTTTTGGTGTGGTCTGTACCAGAGGACTGGGTGTACATGGAGGACGACGTGTGGAGGACAGAAACGGTCCTCAACGACAACGGCACTCAGTACTACGGCACCTACAAGAAGGTTGGAGTCGCAGCTTGGGCCTATAACCAGGTAATCGAAGAAGACACCGTCAGTTACTCCGTGTCAATATTGTCCTTATGTTTGCTAACCATACCCTATAACTATTATGGGCCTGTGACCCGGTCAATGGAGCTGTTTGTCAGGGTAGAGATAAACTAATTTTGCTTGCTTGTTGCTTAACACCACTATCGGAAATGTATGAAGGCGGTCTGTAAATATTAGAGTGTGGAGCAGACAATCCACTGATTTACATCAGGTGCAGCAATGTAAGCATTAGGTCACAAAAATGAATCAGGTCAGCTAGTGTGACCGTCCTATCTTACGAAAAGCATGGGTTGCTGGAGATCAACACTAACCTGGATCTCCACGGTTGTTAAGCAAAGGGATTTCATAGACCATATACTAGTATATATATTGCATGATCGGATGTGTGTGCGTGTGCGTGTGCGTGTGCGTGTGCGTGTGCGTGTGTGCGCGCGCGCGCGCGTGTGTGTATTAGTGTTGCATGATCGGATGTGTGTGTAGAGAGCCCATCCACAGTTTCAACCGCTCAGTTAAAGTAATAGTTTTATGTCTAAATACCCCATGTCTTTTCTGCTCTTGCTTTCGACATTTCAGTTCAGTGTTGTTGTCCGTGTGTTGTTATGAACCATGATGACCAGTTTACAGTACCCATCCATTGTTGACCTACGGATCGGACCTTTGTACTTTAAGTTAAATCATGTCACACAATGAGTACAAAGGTTATACATGTGAAGGTTATACATGAGTGAGTATGGTTTTACGCCACCTTTAGCAACATTTCAACAACATCACTGTGGGGGACACCAGAAGTGGGTTTCACACGTTGTATCCACGTGGGGAATCGAACCCGGGCCTTCGCCGTGACGAGCAGGAACTTTACACATTTGGCTACCCCACCGTCCCAGTTACCCACGAAAACGTGTATTAAGACACAATAACAGTAGCAATAACCCATTGATTCCATATGGGAGTCGTTTCTCCACGTTTCAGAGAACAATTTATGGTTACCCACCTGATCCTATTCCTGTTTCAGTTCAACTATGGCATACTGGACGCTGCTCTTCACCTTGTTAGGAAAGCATTCGGGTTCCAAGCCACTCCAGCTATGGCCAGTCCAGTCAAAGTCTCCAGAAAGATTGCACAGATTGTGAGTTTTTGCAGCTGTGTGATTAATGCATACATCTATGACAGTCAGAGACTTTAGACCTCGAAACTCGTATATATACTTATTCAACAAATCATGTACTGATTATGATATTCTGTGACAAAAGCCTCTTTCACACGGACACAATTTACTTACTTAAGCAATTTACTTACGTAAATATGCTCACATAAGTAAAAGTAAATTTACATCATGGTCACGTGTTGTTTCCGCCAGGTAAAGGGAAATATAAGCTTGTGATTAGAATAACTGAATTTTCATAATTTGTGATAGTGAGTAAACTACTCATGCAAAATACACATTTCCCAGACTTTGTCAGTATGGGTTTAGGCCAGTGTGTCGTGAGAGAGAAGCATGGAGTTGAGAACGATCTCGCCTTTGGTTGTCGCAAACCATAAAAATGTTGTTTGATGACACTTTGCACAGAGACTTTCCCACGAATAGAGACACATTTTATTTTTTTACAATGAACTACAGCCATGCTTTCCCACAATGGATGTTCACGTAAGGATACTTCAGGATTGGACCATAAGGTGGGCAGTCTACTGACTTGCTTCCTCTGCAGAGTATAGAATTATTGCTAATCTCTTTGGGGTAGGAGTTTCCACTGTTCACAAATGTGTACATAGCGTCTGTAATGATGAAATACACGAATGATTGCATACAAAATATGTGAAGTTCCCAGAAGGGGGTGAACAAAGACGTGATTCAGGGCTTTGAAGGGAACGTAAAGATATGTAGAATATAGGTTGAAGGATTAATATTTGAAAGTTAAAAGAAAGTTGATAGAATGATTTTTTTGATTCACCAAAAAAGACATCTGATAGTTCAGTAGATAGTCGGCGATCTGGTGTACGATGCGACTGGTATGGTTGACTTGGTTGCCTCCAGCAAGTTCCAAGTATTGGTGGCGGTTGACGATCGAGACTCATTGGTTGACACTCATTGGTGTTGCATCATACAGAACTGTTGATCTCCTACCTCACGCTTTCATCTTTCTTCCACTTATTGTTTTATCTTCTCCAGTTCTGTCTTCTTCATTTCTTATAAATTTTCTTATCTTCTAATGACATCATAGCATTTTCAAATTTTGTGTTCCTTTTGAGCAATTTCGATATACTAACCCAAAATATCTCCATTTTTTTATTCCTGTTCTTCGTTTGGAACTTGTCATCTGACTTCTGTTCTTTCCCGTCTGTGTCACTTTTGTTTGCATTCTCGTAAGCAAATGCGTTCACATATCACCCTAAGTAAATTTACTAACATAAGTATGTTTACTCACATAAGTAAATGTGTCCATGTGCAAGGGGCTTAAAGATGGGATGTGGTTACAGATTAACTCCCCCGACGATGATGGAGTTCTCGTGGGCAACTGGAGTGGGAAATACAGTGGGGGCGTTGCCCCGTCCACGTGGGTGGGTAGCGAGAAGATCCTGCTGCAGTACATGAAGACAGGGAAACCAGTGCGGTACGGCCAGTGCTGGGTGTTCTCCGCTGTCACCACGGCTGGTACGTTAAACACAGTTACACGTTTGTTAATGAAGCCAAAAATATCTGAACAGCTTAATGAGGTTGATAGTCAGCTAAATAAGAAAGTCTGTGACTGCATTTCATATTTTCGAAGTCCTTTATGAGAGAATCATACATACATACATACATGCATACATACATTCATACATACATACATACATACATACATACATACATACATACATACATACATACATACATACATACATACATACATACATACATACATACATACATACATACATACATGTCATTAATGTCTACCTTTTCCGTTTGGTGTCCTGAAACCACTCAAAGGTCGGTTCTTTAGTAGCAGCCAGGAAACATTGGTTTCCAGATGGACGAATTCATACCGGGTTCAGCACAAAATGTAATAGTTGATAAACCAATTACCAGTGAAACAATTTCGTTTTTCTGTATAGTATGCAGAGCTATTGGACTACCTTGCCGAAGTGTCACCAACTTCTCCTCTGCCCACAACACCGACATGTCCAGACTCAGCATCGACATCATCAGGCGCCAAGTGGGCAACAAGACTGAAGAAGTCAAGCATGATTCCGTATGGTATGTCTAGAGGAGTAAGTGAGTTTAATTGTATGCTCGTGTTTGCAATATTCCAGCAATATCACGGCGGAGGACACCAGGAATAGTCTTCACTCTTTGTACCCATGTCGGGATTCAAACCCAGTCTTCGAAAAGGTGACGAGCGAACGTTTCAACCGCTATTCCACCACCTCGTATGTCAGGAGGAAATGGCCGGTTGTCAATGTATAAGAGTTATAGTGGTTGAGTGGTAGCGTAGTATCGATTGCCCTGTTGAGCGGCATTACACAGATTAGACACATCTGTATAAGAGACCACAATCTGATGAAACCTCAAATTTACCGAGCAGTTAACACTGAGATCTCTCGTATTTGGTCTTGGAACAATCCAAGCTTTTCACGAGTACACATATATTTATATTTTGCCCTTTTCAAGGACCTCTCGAACCCAATGCTGATGTCCGTTATGTTACATGTAGGAACTTCCACGTGTGGAATGAGGTGTACATGAGGCGACCGGATCTGAACACAGACGCCATGAAGTACGATGGCTGGCAGGTTATTGATGCCACTCCCCAGGAAAGGAGCGATGGTGAGTTTCCCTGACCTTGACTTTCAAGTTATGTTCAAGTAGATGTGATTGTTCCTATTGTTGCACCCTAGTCTTTTGAAGCAGATCTAACAACGTTTTCTTGGTATGTAGGTGTGTTTGTGTGTGGCCCGGCTCCTGTGGTTGCCGTCAAAGAAGGCCTAATAGATGTGGGTGACGACACCTGCTTCGTCTACGCCGAGGTGAACGCCGATAAAGTGGAATGGATGAACAGCAATCGGCTTAATGAATTGGTGGAGACAAAGCGTATTAGAAATGCGTGAGTCTTCATTCACTACCGCGAGTGGGTTGTCATTTGTGTGTGTATCTGTGTGTGTGTGCGTGCGTGCGCGCGAGTGTGTATGTTGGCAGTGATTCATAGTATGGGAAACCAAACAAATACGGTTAGTGAGTGTTTGAGTTAGTATGATTTTATGCAGGTTTTAGTACGATTCCAGCAATAACACGACTGGGAACACCAGAAATGGGCTTCACACATTGTACCCATGTGTGGAATCGAATCCGGGTATTCACTGTGACGAGCGAACGCTTTAACCATTTCACTACCCCACCGCCCCCAAAGTGAGTGAGTTTAGTTTTACGCCACACTCAACAGTCTTCCAGCTATGTGGCGGCGGTCTGTAAATAATCAGGTCTGGATCGATCGATCTACGCAACTGGGAACCGATGACATGTGTCAACCAAGTCAACGAGCCTGACCACCCGATCAGGCTAGTAGCCTCTGACAAGCATAGTTGCCTTTTATGGCAAGTATGGGTTACTGAAGGCCTGCTCCACTGGTCTGTACACACTGATATCTGTCATGGCTTCAGTATCGGCAAATGCATCAGCACCCACCAACCGACAGGGAAGCCATACGTCTCCTCCTCAACTGGCAACCTGATGTCTGGGGACGACAGGATGGAGAGGGAAGACCTCACCAAGTGCTATAAGTACGACGAAGGTATGCCGCTATTTACATTTAAGTATTGCGTCATTGTTGGAAACCGGCTCCTGTGATAACTGTAGTAGACCAATGGCTGACGTTGGTTTTTGTTGCAGACGACATATTAGGTCAGTTTTTTGTTTTTTAAATTCCAGGTCAAATTGTTACATGAGGCATAAAAGATCTAGATGATCTTAGGCAGCATATTGTGCTAGTGAATATCTGGTTTTTAGAGTTGAACATGCACAGGGCACACAAACATTCACATACACACATCAGCATTCACACATTTGTAGTATAAAGACTATTATAGGAGCAGGCAAAAACAGAAAGGATTTAAACTGATATGTGATCACGATAGTTACACACGAACATATTAGGTCAGTTTATGCAACGGTGAACATGGTCCATACTGTCTTCAGCAATATACTAGCACTGCAGGCGATTTGTCCATTTTAGAAATATAGAGGACTGATCAAGACTGCAACATTTAAGCCCCCAGAAAAGCCTTCTGGTAGTGAGGTCTGGTAGCCATTTTGAGGGTCTATCCAAATTTGACACAGTTACAAACACGATGTCTGATGCAATTCCCTGGTTTGAGTTGTGCCATACGTTCACTGTTTTTCCCGGTGAACATGTTTACAAGCTTATACATTTGTAAATGGCCGGTGCTACAGGTGTGGCAGGATACGCTTATCCTTTCGCGACCACCTTGTTACAATGTCTCATCACTATTTGATAGTGATTCATAAACATATTATCATGATGTATTTCTTGTGCACGTGGATATGTGTTTGTTTCTTGTATCTCCCGCTGATGTAGGTATGTCTGAAGTGACGTCACGACAGTATCGGGTGTATCAGTATCGACTGTCTCATTGATACAAGATACAGAGATACTTCATACATGAGATCTGTATAGTCTGTTAAGGGCACGCCATCACGACGATGCGAGTAACTACATCGTAAGACATTCGTGTTCCTGTCTAGATGAGAGGGTTTGAAAATTAAGTGTATTTCAGGATCGGCAAAGGAGAAGGAAATATACAAAGCGGCCGAGAGGAAGTTCCGTCTGATGAACGGTGACGACGGGGATGCGACTGAAGACGGTGACAAACCACAGGTGAGCGGTGCATGCATGAGTGCGTGTGCGTGCGTGCATGTGCAGAGGCATGTTTGTTGTGTGCGTGTGTGGTATTTTTTTGCCGTTTTTCCTCTGTGTTGGTATGTCTGTTTATGTATGTGTTAGTGTGTGTTTGTCTGTTTGGATAGTGGTGGTGTGTTTTTGTCTGTTTGGATGGGTGGTGGTAGTGGGTGTGTTTGTGTGGCTTGGTGGATGTTGGTGGTGGTGTGTGTGCTTATGGCGGTTGCGGCGGTGGTGGTGTGAATGTGTGTGTGTGTGTGTGTGTGTGTGTGGTGGATGGGTGGGTGTTTGGGGGGTGGGGGTGGATGAATGCTGGTGGTAGTGTGTGCGTGCTCTGTTGATGGTGGTTGTTTGTGTATAGGGTGGTGTTGGTGGGTGATGAATGGGTGCTGTTGCTTGTGGTGTGTTTGTGTGGGTTGATGGGTGGTGGTGTTTGTGTGTGTGTGTGTAGGTGTGTGTGTGTGCTGTTGGTAGTGTGTATTTGTTTGACGGTGGTGGTGGTCAGAGATAGAAATGCCCTGTGAAAACTGTGTGGTGGGACTCTGGGTAAATGTTGATTTTGTAGTCTTTGAGGTGTTAGAAGTGTGTGGTTAGGGAACGTCTGAGAGAGTAGGTGATACAGTTTGAGCAACTGAAGTGACTGGCAATTTGTGTAGAGATCTGTGAAAGAAAATGACAATCTTTTAAAAGACAAAGTTGACTTAGAGCAGTAGCGGTCTATTGAGTGACTTAACCTAGCTCATAGACAGCGCAGGGGTCTGTGATACGCTTGTAAACGACATACAAAACCTATGTCAAAACGTCACCATTGACAAAATAGAGAAGCTGATCATCCATAAAGTTTTGTCATCTCTATACCAGCAGCTTCTAGAATGCCACTCAAAGATAATCAGGTCTGTGATATTGGTTTGATTTATACACGTATCATTCAGAAAGTGAAAAGTATCAGAGACGAGTTCTTACAACTCCAACCCTTTTCCAAGAACATGCATATACATCTGGAGCAACTATTCACTGCAATCATTGTGAATAATTGATCATAGGGAAACAACATACAAAAGGTACACAGTGAAAAAACTGGTGCAGTCGTTTTGTTTTGCATGTATAATGATGTACTTTCTAAATATATTTTCATAACTTGTCAGATCTGTAATACCATTTAAAGAAGTGATAATGTAACCACAGAAGTACAAAATAGCTATAAATGTGATTCTTCGTTGCTTTTTGAATACTGAACACTCTAAGATATTATCATCAACATTTTGCTGTAGTGAATATTATCAAATGGAGTTATTCTACGTTCTGGTAATGTTTCCAAACATATTTCCTGATATAATCAGTTGAAAGATATGTGCATGAGAACTGGATTTTCCATCTGTATTGTTTCCAATTGCCAACTTAGTAGCTGGCGGTCTGTAAATATTCGAGTCTGGACTAGACAAGCCAGTGATCAACATCATGAACATCGATTGGCAATTGGGATATGATGACAAGTGTCAACCAAGTCACGTTAGCCTGACCATCCGATCGCGTTAGTCGCCTCTTACGACAAGCAAGGGCTACTGAAGGCCAATTCTAACCCAAATCACGGGTGTGTTTTCGTGACTAAGATATGTCAGTGCACATGTTGAGATGGTGACAAATGTAGGACAGAGATTATTGTGAAGAAACCAGACTTCATCAGGTTAGTTAAGCAGCAAATGGAATCAACGGTAGATACGCGAGGCCAACAATTGTAATTCTGGGTAATACGCAGTCATGACGGTCTGGCAACTGTGACCCCAGTCTTTCCTTTGCAGGCTGGCAACCTTGACATTGAGATAGAGGAAATCGACGACATCACAGTAGGCAGCCCATTCACCTGCAAGGTGAAGGTGAAGAACACTGGCAGTAAATCTGTACGGCGTACCTGTGTGAACCTCAGAGTGCTGTACAAGACCTACTTCGACGCTATCACTGGGGTCGCTGCTGAAGAAACAGTGGACAATGTGGAACTGGGGGCTGGTGATTGTATGTATTGTCTTAATCCTCCATAATCTGTAAAACCTATCAAACATATACAACATTGAGTGTATTTTGTGTGTATGGACCTGTACACCTAAGGTTACGTGTACGTGTGTGTACAAAGGTGAGTGAATGGGTTTAGTTTTACGCCGCTTTTAGCAATGTTCCAGCAATATCATTGCGGAGGCACCAGAAATGGGCCCCACACATTATGTTCATGTTGGGCATCAAGCGCAGGTCTTAAGCGTGCGGAGAGAACGCTTTAACCACTAGGCTACCCGCTGCCCTATGTACAAGGGTAATGGATGGCCAAGCCTCTAAAAGTTATTATTTTTGGCGCTAAAGGATTTCTGTAATTTTTCATCGTGTACAAGATTCTTGATAGGAAAGACAAAGATGGGTCTCCAAAATCTTGTTATTACCAAACATATAAATCAGCATCAACAAGATGATGTCGAATGTTTTGAACTGCATATTTATGTAATTGTTCTTTTGACAATCCGCGTACATATTTCCAGGCAAAGAATTCACCATAGATGTAACGAGAGAAGAAGCCTGCAAGAAACCGGAAGATGAATTCAACTTTGAAGTGAAAGCTGATGTCACTTGTATGGAGGATGAGAGACACAATGCTACAAAGGACCTGGACTTCCGCCTGAGGAGACCCGACCTGAAGCTTTCGGTACTGAAAATATAAGAGACGTATAAAAACACAGAAGCAGCAGTATTTGGATCTTTGGGGTTTCTCATATGAGAACTTGTATCGTGTACCCCAAGATAACCCCTGATATCCTTTAAATCACAGTATATCCACGGCTATCAACATATATTCTTTGATGCTCCCATATACCCTCTGCTGATATCTTCACGTATCCATACAGATCCCACCTGCAAATCTTATATCTGAATTTCAACCTCTAGGGAAAGTTATGTCCATTGTTCTTTAAATGTTTCATTAGCATTGTTTATTAACTGACCGAGGACATTTATTTCTATTTAAAAAAAACAAACATGAACTGTAATTATTTTGATAATCTTCATCATGCCTAATACATCATACGCGTATTAAATTTAACCACTACGGTATTTAAATATACTCTGCCCAAGCTGGGAGGATGGTTTGTAGTAGGTTTGTTGTTGATTATTTAAGATGTTTAAAGTGGTGTAAGATTATCTACGATGGGCTGTTTCTCTGTAATCAGGGTCCGGCGACTTGCAGCCTCTCTGATACCATCAAAGTAGAGGCCTCCTTTACGAACCCGCTGTCGGTTCCGTTGACTGGGTGTTCGGTGTCACTGGCTGGAGGATTCGAACCAGTTGGCATTACCAAGGAGACCATGGACATCAGGTAAGGGTTTCTGGTCCGACTTAAGGGAATTATGAGACGCATTCAGAATCATGAATCAACTTGAGGCTCATGAGACACATTGACACACATGAGACACATTGAGAATCATAAGACACATTGAGACACGTGAGCCACCTTTAGATACATGAGACACCTTGGGAATCACGAAACGCATTCAGAATCATGAAACACCTTGAAAACTCTAGACGGATGCGATACCCACCATCTATATATCATTTCTTAAGATTACGACTATTTGTTGCTCTAAATCTGCATGTATGATCTTGGTGTCACGCCCTGCGTACAGTATGACGTCAGGAATAATTAATGTGCTAACTTAAAGTAACGAGTAGTGATAAGCTTTCGATAATCTTTGCTATGTTCATAGTAAAATAGCATTCTTAGCAAAAAACAGTATTCGGTCAGTCAGTATTGATATTTTTGAGTTACATACATAAAAAGTGGTTTTTGGCATGTTTGTCATAAAAGGCGACTGGTGGTCAGCCTCGCTGATTTGGTTGACACATGTCACGATTGATTGTCATGCTTTTGATCACTTGATTGTCTGGTCCATATTCGATCATTCACAGACAACATATAGCCGCAGCGTCTAAAAGTGCAGCGTTGAATAACAAACATACAACATGTGCCATTCGCAATGACCATGAGAACTGCCTTTGAAAATTCCTTTCTGTTTTACAGGAATATCGGGCCTGGCAAGTCCTGGTCCACCACTCTCAATCTGTGTCCCAAAGAAGCTCCCCGTGGGGCAACGGCACGAGCCCTTTGTATGGGATTCGATTCCAAAGAGCTTCCTGACATCACAGGGAAGTTTTCCTTGGAACTGGTGGAAGAGGTTACAGGAAAATCAACCAAGTAACTGAACAGTTCCTGCAGTGTTATGTAACAGCCTTTGGAAAATGTGTTACTTTCTTTATTTTGTTAAATTTGTAAATGTTTTGGTGGTGGTAGAACCAATAAGAAATGGTATGTGTTGTGTGACCGTGACTAACTGTTATCTAGTGTCATTGCCAGGTAGAACTTTGAGAATAGTGTCTTGGGCCTTTGAGCATGGTCCGTGTCAAATATTTGAGTATGATGTTTGATCTCTTTTGGTGTACTGTTGACATGGTATGTGTTGTGTGACCTTGATTAACTGTTGTCTAATGTCACTGCCAGGTGGAACTTTGAGAATAGTGTCTTGGACCTTTAAGCATGGTCCGTGTCAAATATTTGAGTATGATGTTTGATCTTTTTTGGTGGACTGTTGAATACTTTTGCTCTGATATTATATGGGACCTGGGAAAGGATTGTATGAAATACCTTGACAATATTAATATGAATAACATGTGGTCGATAATATCATACATTAATGTTTGTGGAAGAAAAAGCTTTTAATTTTCTGCAAGCACTTGGTTACATTAAACGATTCGTGACCGTGTCGTGTTATTCCGGGAAAGGCCGAAGAGCTTTTCGTCTACTTTGTTGAAGGTTACGGAAAGGGGCGAGTGGTGACGAATGACATTAAACATGTATGTTATGGAGTCAACCTCTTCTGTATTCTTGGTTATGCCTTCGTCAGGTTGATGCTAACTAATGATGATGATTTGAATGATTTTTTGGTTTTTTTCTATTAAACGTGGTCACCATCTTGTTCGATTGGCGCGGAGGCTGTGAGGATGGTTCGGGGGCGTTCGCGGGCGCTCACGATTCTTAACACGCCTGAGATCGTTCTTCACCTTCATTCACGCGACCAGCTTCCGCTTCGGGCGCATGTAAGACCATCATATTGTCCATGCTCCACAACCCTATTGGCGTTACTGTTTGCCTGTGCACTAACACATGGTGCCCACTATTGACGTCTTTTCTTCAACCTATTTGTTGTATGCAATTGTTCACTCGATTGTACGCACATGGTATTTCCTGACAGTAAACTGCTTATAAGTTATATGCCGGTGTTTGTTTTTCATGTTATCACAGCCGTCAATGTTCTGAAATGGGATCATCACGCGGCTCCTTTTTCGGAATCGGTTTACTGACGTTTCGTTTTCGACCGTCTTGCTACAAAACAACAGAGATATCTATGGAAGAGTTTGAACACGTAGATAAGTTTCTTGGAATTTGATTACGAGGCATGTCAGTGTGTAACTGAGGGCGAAGTCTCGTTTCACATGATATTGTATAACATGAAGTTTAAAACTTGACAGGCAGCTCGGGGCGCGACTGCTCCTTTTCAACAATTGTCGTTATCACTCATGTACGTCGATTCTGTGATTTCACGGCTGTTTTGTTTATTAGAACCAATTAAATCCTTATTACGGACAATTACAGCTAAATAGGAAATGAGACTTTGCAAAGTGAGTGAGAGTGGTTCCAGCAATATCACGGCTGGGGGTACCAGAAATGTCTATCACACATTGTGCCCATGGTCGTCGGCGTGACTAGCGAGCGTTGTAACCACTAGCTTACCTCACCGTCAGCTTATGTCTAACGGTTGGTATTTCTACCAGGATGGGTTTGCCAATTTCCGGTTTCGTGCCTAAAATATATTTCATGACACACATGTCTTTCCCACAACACAATATGCGCCTCTTAACGGAAAACGGTCTAATCATCAGTTATATGTTACTGGGGATTTTTTCTAACCCGAATAAAAGAGTGTCAGTTATATAGTTAGTGTCATTTGATATTTCCTTTATTTCACTCTATGCTGATTTCCTACACATGTTATTCTGCTTTTGTTGAATTTGCAACTTCTTCTACAGTCTTCTACAGTGTCCTTACTTAGATGAATCCACATGTAATGTTTGGTGACAACCTTGCTGTCCTGTGTAGTCGTTCCCTAGCAGGCAGACTGTTGGGCTTGTATGTCTCACAGTCCCTGAACCACACCATTTTCCCCATTTCTTTTGTATTGGAGAAACCCTAAGTGACGCAAGTATAAATTTCGCCCACACCTAGTCAGCTTTAATAAGGTAGAAAACGCGTCTCCTAAAACAAGTGTGCAGAGCGTGAACAAAGGAAGGCGAATTGCAAACAACAGCTGGCTAACGTAGACAGCTGAATGTCAACCTCAGTGTTATGTCAATACTTGAACTGACAATTTCAGCCACTTTCTACTCACTAACCCATAACCTTGTCCAATAAGTATATTAACACTAAGCACAACATCCTAATGTTTCTTATCAAGGGTTCACTAACTAAATGCTCTGCGTGTGCGCGCGTGCGCGTGCGTGTGCGTGTGCGTGTGCGTGTGTTTGTGCATGTGTGTATGTGTATGTGGGTTTGAGTCGTCGGTACGGTGGCAGTAATTTTCATCATCATCGCCATGTTGCTTGTAGTTTTAATCCTAACATCAGCTAGGGGAACACCATCATTAATTTCTGACTGAATCACTTATAGAGAGAGATGGAGGGAGAGAGAAAGGGGAGAGGTAGAGAGAGGTACAGAATGAGAGATAAAATCACTTATAGAGAGAGAGGGAGGGAGAGAGAAAGGGGAGAGGTAGAGAGAGGTACAGAATGAGAGATAAAATCACTTATAGAGAGAGAGGGAGGGAGAGAGAAAGGGGAGAGGTAGACAGAGGTACAGGGAGAGAGAGAAGGGGGTGGGGTGGGGTGTACCTATAGCTTGTGAACATGTGTGTGACCTGTACTACATTTAGCACATTGATAGTGAACTATGTATCTAATTATGTCATTATGTGTTTATATTTACAGTAAATGGTCGCTTAAATGTCACGAATCATCAGCCTCATAAACACGTCAGGGTTTGGAATTATCAAATTTCGGTTGATACACATCATTGCATCCCAACAGATCGATGATGGTGACGTCAGTCACGGGATTCTCTGATCGAGCCTATATAATTTATAGGCCACTGTTACATAGCTTGAATATCTCTGCATGCGACGGTAAACAACAACCTTCAATACGAGCCTTCTCCAGTATTACTGACAGAGAAAGATTACTGTCCTTGCTATATACGTGGGCTTTGGGAGATTTTGCATCCGTCAAACTTATATTGTGGATTGTATAGACACCTACAATACAATGGGTTAATGTCACTTGTTGTTTAAAAACATCGAAGATCTTATGGCTTCAGCAAATCAAGTAAATGACTATAGTACAATCCGACATGTGATTCACCACCCACACTTTCCCCTCATGACACATGCTCTAGCATTTGCAGAAACTGACACTTTACATCCTGATGGAAATGTCAAGGTTATTTTCACAACTTCACTGTACAACAATTGGCCAGGGAACATTTCACTCTCTCTGAGTTATTACGTTATGACACACGTTTTCAAATCATGCAAGACCTGATAAAAATGTGCATAACAACAAATATCTCCTCCACACGTGAAATTAATCTATAAAATGACATGGTTTCTAGCTTTCTGCATGATGTTAATTGTTGTAAATGTATCTACGCTGTCGCTCGGACACTGGAGGAACCTCGCACGGTTTCCAAAGAAACATCACCCAGCACTACCAACAAAAAGCAAAAGAAAAAGCGGTTTCAAGTAAAACTAACTAACGGAATCTAGAAAATACATTTTCTGGACAGAGCTGTGCCTGAAGTTAAGATCATCAGGCACTAAACGGCAAAAGGCAATTAGGAGAAAATTAAAGTTACAGTATAAGACAAACAAAAGATACTTGGACTGTCAAAGATTTGTAATGAAAGAAAGAATTCATGAAACAAAATAACTATTTGTAGATATAATAAAAAAACCAACTACTTCTACAAGCAACAAATCGTGAGGTGAGCATGAGTAACGGCCTCCCATGGATGTCAAAGAATGGATTCTCAAGTTTCTTCAGTGTACTGAAATTCTTGAGCAATTTTTTCATCTACTCAAGTCTTCAATGACCTGCTGGTGTGATACCAGAGCCCACCGCCCTCGTTCCTTTCTAAATCACTTATATATGCCAATTAATTCAGGAGGTCGAGGTTTGATTAATTAATTAATTCATTCATCATAGAATTTTACTGCGTACTTTTGCACATATCTATTTATGTGATGATCCTCGGGTGATGCACGTCAAAACTCATGATGAAAGCAAGGAATTCCTCCACAGCTTTTTTAAGCGAGCCAAGGTTGTAGGGCTGAATCTGAGGTTGATTGTGTTGACGGCGATGTACTGTCGGACGGTGCAGCAATAGGTGTAAACCAGGTGAAGTTGTTCACCAAGTTTGCTCAGAAGCGGTCCTTTGTGGAGGAGCTTTCAGAGAAGCCATTGCATCGTGTGTACATGCAGAGTGTGGAATAGAACAGCAATCCTACAGACTCCTTCGCCCGTAGTTTTGACTCAAAGGATCATCCATGGTACGACCTTGAACATGTCCAGGGCGTCAGCTAATATTATGCTGTCAAACTTCTGTGGAATAAGCCTATATACAGCCTCAGAAGAATTCAAGGCGGAAAGCCTGATCTTGTCCCTTATGATAAAGTCAATGAATTGTTTCAATTCATCATTGAATTTTCTGTCCCTTTTGACAGGAACGTGATTGGCAAGATTCAAGAAAATCTTGAATTGACTTTGGAAATTGAAACCAGGTGACACTGTACAACGCATGGTACAAGTCTCTTTGCTATTTTATCTGGTCCGAAGTATTTGATCAGTCAGTTGCACATTCTGTCGGGAGTAGTAGGGCATAGAGAGACAGAAATAAGACATAAGATATATATGTAAAATTCTAAAAAATATCCAGGTTTTACATTTGTCAGGTCTAACCAAAAGCTTCTGAGGGATTTTGTTTTGACATGGAGGAAATAATCCTGCTGTGCACTCCACAAGAACGCTACGAGCTGTCAACCAAACGTTTGTGAGGATACGCTGTCAGCAGGGCACATTCTCGGCTGGCCTTTTGCCAACATGAACTTAACGCTCAATTATCCCGATTTGATGACATAAATATATAATTGGATAGAGCACAATCGAGGAAACACCGCTCTGACCATACGAGCATACAACTGAACTGCGGCGAACCATTCATGAAAAATGGCGGACCCCGAGAGCAAGGAAGTGACAGCTACAAACAAAGTAGCTCCAAAAGAAGGGGAACCTCTTCCAACTACCCATGAATCTAAAGCGTCAGGGCCCTCCGTATCAACTCCTGTAACTAGTTTTGAAGTCGAGGACCAGGCGGTTGTTTCCCCGAGCATGGAGCGGGGGCATTGGGGCTCCAATGCAGAATTTATAATGGCCGCCATGATCATCACCATACATTACAGTCATATATGGAGGCTCCCCTACATGTGCTACTGGAACGGAGGGGGTAAGTGCTCAGTGTTAGCTCTAAACAGCACAATCCTTTAGCTTACATATATTTTCTGAATGTTGTTACGTGCCAGTTTCAGTAATATCGCAGTCATATGACAGCCTGTAACCAGTGATCAACATCATGAGCATCGATCTTCGCAATGGGGATACGGTGACATTTGTCAAACGAGTTTATTCAAACGATTTCGTTAGTCACCGTTAGCATGAGTTTCTAAAGACCAATCTTAGCTCGGATCCTCACGGGTAGTTTTCATATACGTACAGGGAAACAATGTTTCTAATGGGTTGGTAACACTGAGACCAAAGTGTGTGTGATACTAGCAGGTGGACAATATGCAGGTCCTTAAATGTAGGGATGTAGGCGGCATTCCAATCCTTACGGGTAAACATGTTTCAGGTATATATTAACAAAGAGAGGTGTATATAATGTCAAGGAACATAGCAGATATGTATAGAAAAGTATGATTGATTTAATTCTGAATATATACATCCTGTCCATTGTACATTCTGTCAAGGAATGCCCAGACCCCAGACATCAGTGCAAGAAAGAAGCATCAGTTGAAGGTTTGACCTTGAAGATAACCCCTTAATTTAGTCCATTGAAATGATCATATGCAAAAGAGCTCGCTCGGTTCTATGATCTCATGTTCTAAGGATGATATACTAATAACTGAAACCGCAAGATGCTTGTAACATTTTGTAACGTTACGCGGATATCCTATGAAGAAATGTGGTTTGTTATTTACGCTGAAGACCTGGGTTCAATCGTTAAACCACAGTGTTAGTCACTTACAGTACCATATCTGCTTTGAATAAGCTATGAGACTCTACATGTGACTGGGCGCTATTATAAATCCGTGCATTCAGTCCATTCAGTCCATTAATCCCGTCGGAAAATACGAGAGCTTCAACAGCAAACAAAAACATTAGTTAATACTATCAGGCTGCGTTTGTAAACAGGTTCCATTTGATAACATGTAGCACTCATGCCATCCCATGTATGTTTCAAGGCAATGCGTTCAGGCATGTTTAGTGTCTGGAATGTGATTGTACTCATCGAGGTTTCCGTGTTAATTATATATGACATTATCATTAATTACATAGTAGTTGCCGAGTACGATTATATGAAACTGACCAGGATAATAACCGCAGGCTGGCATCTCTGGTATTAACAATGGGGTGTTTTGGCTTTAGTGTAAACAGTTTGGTGTTATTGCTAAACATATTTCAGATTAATAGTTGAAAATCTAACTGGGCCAACCATTTGATGGTTGCTTTAATGTATGTTTTTCTTAAATCCACTTCTTTGCATAAGGGGTTGACCATTTAACAGTGTTGGAGTGTGTGCTTAAAGGCTTACTTCCTGAAAACGGGGATAATAGTCATGAGCTCATGACACATTTTTTCAGGGCATCCGCAGTGTCTGCGAATGATTATTAGTTGCCAAAACCTTTTGAAGAAGTATTTTCCAAAACACTGATGCAACCATTATCATTGTTTTCCTGCCCCGTGGCTAAATCTTGGTTTCTCAGTAACATACACTCTGTGGCTGGTTGCTGGTTTACAGATTTTGCTTCAATCTCACCGTGTCCACATTGCCATCAGATTCCATTTTTCAAACTCTCCGATCCACACGTCGGGGGCCGGTTTCAAATATTACAAAAGGAACAATGTTGGTGGAACGAATTGTCTGTGCTTTCCTCATTAGTATTGCTGAAATATAGAAACAGGCGACGAAGCCATACTGTTCCATCACTTACACACTTGTTATGAAAGGTCAGCATTTATTATACGATATGTATATATCGCACATATCCATCAATCTAGTACATGCTCAATATACCGTTGGTATATTTCCCTCTATCACTAGATGTCAGTTTCAACGGCACATCGTATTCTCAGACTGCACTCCCTGGGAATCATACAACTCTTGCAATCACTAGGTACCCCGAGTCAGTGTGACTCTCTCACCCGACAAGATACCCATTCACAGCCGGGTACCTTGGACACGTAGTCACAGCCCTTTGTCCAGGTTTATTGCACGTTGCTGTTCCAGCAACTAGGTGTTTGCACGGATTCGTAGGTTCTTTTAAGTTTAAGGGAAAGAGTCTGCACACAAAGTTGACTCCGAAGTTATTATACCCGATCCCGACACCTCAAGCTCGCTGGATCACTATCTAGGCGCCCTTGCCAGCTCGACCACGTTGTCCCAGCTCAACATTCACGTTTTGTACCCCCTGTTGTCACATAAACACATGACATATTTTTCAGTGATGAGTTATTTGTTCTCAATATCGGAAAACAATACCAATCAATCAGAGATTAATAATCATAATTTTATATACGTGTATATCTTGTCCATTGTACATTCTGTCAAGGAATTTCAGCAAATGTATTTTCTGTGAACGAACTTGTAAAAATAGAGAATTGTGTCAAAGAATATGCAAAAGTATGCAAAACGGAATAGGCCAAAGAATACAGTCTACCAAGAAATAATCGAACTGTACATACTTTGAAGGGATCATGTGCTTTGTGTAAAGGAACATGAAATGTCAATGTATGATGAAATATGTACTCAATATCAGTGAATATCTAGAAATGCGCTTAACGTCAAGGTGTATGTTGAAATATGCCTTAAAAGTCACTGAATATCTAGAAATTACTTAACGTCAAGGAGTATGTTAAAATATGCATGTAGTGTCAGTTGATATCTAGAAATGTACTTAACGTCAAGGTGTATGTTGAAATATGCCCTCAGTGTCAGTGAATATCTAGAAGTTAATTAATGTCAAGGAGTATGTGGAAATATGCACTAAATGTCAGTCAATATCTAGAAATGTAATTAATGTCAAGTGAAAAGCACTTAAAGTGAAATAAGATGATTTGTTTTTAAACTTGATCTCTTTCCTCAAGTTACGCAGTAGTGAAGCATAGTAAGTTCCAGTACTTGTGGTACCCTTTTCTTTTCGCATGGCCAAAAAGAGCCTTTTAGCAATCGACTCGTTCCCGGACACCACGTGTACACACGTTATTCAAGTGCAAATGGTCGTTAAAGTTTTTTTCCGACAGACCCGACCCTCATCTTGACATTTTGGGTTATCTGTCGCACGGTTGTAGATTAGGTTTTTTTTAAAAAATGGCAGCCGCCACCTCCTAGATTGTGTGTTTATTAATGGCAGAATGGGGGCTCCCAGGATGGGAGCCGTTTCGAAAGATGTTCTGCTTACTTGAACTGGCGATGCCAATATTTTACAACGTCATATGATGGGGCGTCATCTCCGTTAGAGTCTTTCATTAACTCGAAGGTATCTCTTTGACGAAAATATAAAACCTGATCACTGCTTGGTACTTGACTGTCTCGATAGTCACACCTTACTGCACTTTGAAATATGAGTGTGAATTCAGTACTGCAAATTATCATGTGACCTATAGTTACATGTAACACTACACAGAGTGAGTTTAGTTTTACGCCGCACTCAGCAATATTACAGCTATATGGCGGCAGTCTGTCCATAATCGAGTCTGGACCAGACAATCCAGTGATCAACAGCATGAGCATCGATCTGCTTAACTGGGAACCGATGACGTGTCAACCAAATCTGCGAGCCTGACCACCCGATCCCGTTAGTCGCCTCTTACGACAAGCACAGTCGTCTTTTATGGCAAGTATTGGTTGCTGAGGGCCTGTTCTACCCCGGGTAGACCTTCACGGGTCAACACTACACAGATAAACGTTCAGCCAGATACGAGTACCCATAGTGGGTCAGGGGCAGATAGTTTTAGGATACTTGTGCCTAGTCTTAGCCAATACCAAGACCTTAGACATCAGTGCAAGAAAGAAGCATCAGTTGAAGGTTTGACCTTGAAGATAACCCCTTAATTTTGTCCATTGAAATGATCATATGCAAAAGAGCTCGCTCGGTTCTATGACCTCATGTTCTAAGGATGATATACCAATAACTGAAACCGCAAGATGCTTGTAACATTTTGTAACGTTACGCGGATATCCTATAAAGAAATGTAGCCTTGTGGTCCGTTATTTACGCTGAAGACCTGGGTTCAATTCCCCTCAGTTCTTTCCTATTGCCCCCGCCTTGATTGTACTGGAATATTGCAAAACAATTCGTTAAACCACAGTGTTACTCATTACAGTACCATATCTGCTTTGAATAAGCCATGAGACTCTACGTGTGACTGGGTGCTATTATACATCCGTGCATTCAGTCCATTAATCGCATCGGAAAATACGAGAGCTTCAACAACAAACAAACAATGTTATATTAGTTAATACTATCAGGCTGCGTTTGTAAACAGGTTCCATTTGATAACATGTAGCACTCATGCCATCCCATGTATGTTTCAAGGCAATGCGTTCAGGCATGTTTAGTGTCTGGAATGTGATTGTACTCATCGAGGTTTCCGTGTTAATTATATATGACATTATCATTAATTACATAGTAGTTGCCGAGTACGATTATATGAAACTGACCAGGATAATAACCGCAGGCTGGCATCTCTGGTATTAACAATGGGGTGTTTTGGCTTTAGTGTAAACAGTTTGGTGTTATTGCTAAACATATTTCAGATTAATAGTTGAAAATCTAACTGGGCCAACCATTTGATGGTTGCTTTAATGTATGTTTTTCTTAAATCCACTTCTTTGCATAAGGGGTTGACCATTTAACAGTGTTGGAGTGTGTGCTTAAAGGCTTACTTCCTGAAAACGGGGATAATAGTCATGAGCTCATGACACATTTTTTCAGGGCATCCGCAGTGTCTGCGAATGATTATTAGTTGCCAAAACCTTTTGAAGAAGTATTTTCCAAAACACTGATGCAACCATTATCATTGTTTTCCTGCCCCGTGGCTAAATCTTGGTTTCTCAGTAACATACACTCTGTGGCTGGTTGCTGGTTTACAGATTTTGCTTCAATCTCACCGTGTCCACATTGCCATCAGATTCCATTTTTCAAACTCTCCGATCCACACGTCGGGGGCCGGTTTCAAATCTTACAAAAGGAACAATGTTGGTGGAACGAATTGTCTGTGCTTTCCTCATTAGTATTGCTGAAATATAGAAACAGGCGACGAAGCCATACTGTTCCATCACTTACACACTTGTTATGAAAGGTCAGCATTTATTATACGATATGTATATATCGCACATATCCATCAATCTAGTACATGCTCAATATACCGTTGGTATATTTCCCTCTATCACTAGATGTCAGTTTCAACGGCACATCGTATTCTCAGACTGCACTCCCTGGGAATCATACAACTCTTGCAATCACTAGGTACCCCGAGTCAGTGTGACTCTCTCACCCGACAAGATACCCATTCACAGCCGGGTACCTTGGACACGTAGTCACAGCCCTTTGTCCAGGTTTATTGCACGTTGCTGTTCCAGCAACTAGGTGTTTGCACGGATTCGTAGGTTCTTTTAAGTTTAAGGGAAAGAGTCTGCAAACAAAGTTGACTCCGAAGTTATTATACCCGATCCCGACACCTCAAGCTCGCTGGATCACTATCTAGACGCCCTTGCCAGCTCGACCACGTTGTCCCAGCTCAACATTCACGTTTTGTACCCCCTGTTGTCACATAAACACATGACATATTTTTCAGTGATGACTTATTTGTTCTCAATATCGGAAAAAAATACCAATCAATCAGAGATTAATAATCATAATTTTATATACGTGTATATCTTGTCCATTGTACATTCTGTCAAGGAATTTCAGCAAATGTATTTTCTGTGAACGAACTTGTAAAAATAGAGAATTGTGTCAAAGAATATGCAAAAGTATGCAAAACGGAATAGGCCAAAGAATACAGTCTACCAAGAAATAATCGAACTGTACATACTTTGAAGGGATCATGTGCTTTGTGTAAAGGAACATGAAATGTCAATGTATGATGAAATATGTACTCAATATCAGTGAATATCTAGAAATGCGCTTAACGTCAAGGTGTATGTTGAAATATGCCTTAAAAGTCACTGAATATCTAGAAATTACTTAACGTCAAGGAGTATGTTAAAATATGCATGTAGTGTCAGTTGATATCTAGAAATGTACTTAACGTCAAGGTGTATGTTGAAATATGCCCTCAGTGTCAGTGAATATCTAGAAGTTAATTAATGTCAAGGAGTATGTGGAAATATGCACTAAATGTCAGTCAATATCTAGAAATGTAATTAATGTCAAGTGAAAAGCACTTAAAGTGAAATAAGATGATTTGTTTTTAAACTTGATCTCTTTCCTCAAGTTACGCAGTAGTGAAGCATAGTAAGTTCCAGTACTTGTGGTACCCTTTTCTTTTCGCATGGCCAAAAAGAGCCTTTTAGCAATCGACTCGTTCCCGGACACCACGTGTACACACGTTATTCAAGTGCAAATGGTCGTTAAAGTTTTTTTCCGACAGACCCGACCCTCATCTTGACATTTTGGGTTATCTGTCGCACGGTTGTAGATTAGGTTTTTTTTAAAAAATGGCAGCCGCCACCTCCTAGATTGTGTGTTTATTAATGGCAGAATGGGGGCTCCCAGGATGGGAGCCGTTTCGAAAGATGTTCTGCTTACTTGAACTGGCGATGCCAATATTTTACAACGTCATATGATGGGGCGTCATCTCCGT
This sequence comes from Haliotis asinina, assembly GCF_037392515.1. Taxonomy (NCBI): domain Eukaryota; kingdom Metazoa; phylum Mollusca; class Gastropoda; order Lepetellida; family Haliotidae; genus Haliotis; species Haliotis asinina. The sequence continues at coordinate 46,404,168 of NC_090291.1, read as the reverse complement.
TAGAGTCTTTCATTAACTCGAAGGTATCTCTTTGACGAAAATATAAAACCTGATCACTGCTTGGTACTTGACTGTCTCGATAGTCACACCTTACTGCACTTTGAAATATGAGTGTGAATTCAGTACTGCAAATTATCATGTGACCTATAGTTACATGTAACACTACACAGAGTGAGTTTAGTTTTACGCCGCACTCAGCAATATTACAGCTATATGGCGGCAGTCTGTCCATAATCGAGTCTGGACCAGACAATCCAGTGATCAACAGCATGAGCATCGATCTGCTTAACTGGGAACCGATGACGTGTCAACCAAATCTGCGAGCCTGACCACCCGATCCCGTTAGTCGCCTCTTACGACAAGCACAGTCGTCTTTTATGGCAAGTATTGGTTGCTGAGGGCCTGTTCTACCCCGGGTAGACCTTCACGGGTCAACACTACACAGATAAACGTTCAGCCAGATACGAGTACCCATAGTGGGTCAGGGGCAGATAGTTTTAGGATACTTGTGCCTAGTCTTAGCCAATACCAAGACCTTAGACATCAGTGCAAGAAAGAAGCATCAGTTGAAGGTTTGACCTTGAAGATAACCCCTTAATTTTGTCCATTGAAATGATCATATGCAAAAGAGCTCGCTCGGTTCTATGACCTCATGTTCTAAGGATGATATACCAATAACTGAAACCGCAAGATGCTTGTAACATTTTGTAACGTTACGCGGATATCCTATAAAGAAATGTAGCCTTGTGGTCCGTTATTTACGCTGAAGACCTGGGTTCAATTCCCCTCAGTTCTTTCCTATTGCCCCCGCCTTGATTGTACTGGAATATTGCAAAACAATTCGTTAAACCACAGTGTTACTCATTACAGTACCATATCTGCTTTGAATAAGCCATGAGACTCTACGTGTGACTGGGTGCTATTATACATCCGTGCATTCAGTCCATTAATCGCATCGGAAAATACGAGAGCTTCAACAACAAACAAACAATGTTATATTAGTTAATACTATCAGGCTGCGTTTGTAAACAGGTTCCATTTGATAACATGTAGCACTCATGCCATCCCATGTATGTTTCAAGGCAATGCGTGCAGGCATGTTTAGTGTCTGGAATGTGATTGTACTCATCGAGGTTTCCGTGTTAATTATATATGACATTATCATTAATTACATAGTAGTTGCCGAGTACGATTATATGAAACTGACCAGGATAATAACCGCAGGCTGGCATCTCTGGTATTAACAATGGGGTGTTTTGGCTTTAGTGTAAACAGTTTGGTGTTATTGCTAAACATATTTCAGATTAATAGTTGAAAATCTAACTGGGCCAACCATTTGATGGTTGCTTTAATGTATGTTTTTCTTAAATCCACTTCTTTGCATAAGGGGTTGACCATTTAACAGTGTTGGAGTGTGTGCTTAAAGGCTTACTTCCTGAAAACGGGGATAATAGTCATGAGCTCATGACACATTTTTTCAGGGCATCCGCAGTGTCTGCGAATGATTATTAGTTGCCAAAACCTTTTGAAGAAGTATTTTCCAAAACACTGATGCAACCATTATCATTGTTTTCCTGCCCCGTGGCTAAATCTTGGTTTCTCAGTAACATACACTCTGTGGCTGGTTGCTGGTTTACAGATTTTGCTTCAATCTCACCGTGTCCACATTGCCATCAGATTCCATTTTTCAAACTCTCCGATCCACACGTCGGGGGCCGGTTTCAAATCTTACAAAAGGAACAATGTTGGTGGAACGAATTGTCTGTGCTTTCCTCATTAGTATTGCTGAAATATAGAAACAGGCGACGAAGCCATACTGTTCCATCACTTACACACTTGTTATGAAAGGTCAGCATTTATTATACGATATGTATATATCGCACATATCCATCAATCTAGTACATGCTCAATATACCGTTGGTATATTTCCCTCTATCACTAGATGTCAGTTTCAACGGCACATCGTATTCTCAGACTGCACTCCCTGGGAATCATACAACTCTTGCAATCACTAGGTACCCCGAGTCAGTGTGACTCTCTCACCCGACAAGATACCCATTCACAGCCGGGTACCTTGGACACGTAGTCACAGCCCTTTGTCCAGGTTTATTGCACGTTGCTGTTCCAGCAACTAGGTGTTTGCACGGATTCGTAGGTTCTTTTAAGTTTAAGGGAAAGAGTCTGCAAACAAAGTTGACTCCGAAGTTATTATACCCGATCCCGACACCTCAAGCTCGCTGGATCACTATCTAGACGCCCTTGCCAGCTCGACCACGTTGTCCCAGCTCAACATTCACGTTTTGTACCCCCTGTTGTCACATAAACACATGACATATTTTTCAGTGATGACTTATTTGTTCTCAATATCGGAAAAAAATACCAATCAATCAGAGATTAATAATCATAATTTTATATACGTGTATATCTTGTCCATTGTACATTCTGTCAAGGAATTTCAGCAAATGTATTTTCTGTGAACGAACTTGTAAAAATAGAGAATTGTGTCAAAGAATATGCAAAAGTATGCAAAACGGAATAGGCCAAAGAATACAGTCTACCAAGAAATAATCGAACTGTACATACTTTGAAGGGATCATGTGCTTTGTGTAAAGGAACATGAAATGTCAATGTATGATGAAATATGTACTCAATATCAGTGAATATCTAGAAATGCGCTTAACGTCAAGGTGTATGTTGAAATATGCCTTAAAAGTCACTGAATATCTAGAAATTACTTAACGTCAAGGAGTATGTTAAAATATGCATGTAGTGTCAGTTGATATCTAGAAATGTACTTAACGTCAAGGTGTATGTTGAAATATGCCCTCAGTGTCAGTGAATATCTAGAAGTTAATTAATGTCAAGGAGTATGTGGAAATATGCACTAAATGTCAGTCAATATCTAGAAATGTAATTAATGTCAAGTGAAAAGCACTTAAAGTGAAATAAGATGATTTGTTTTTAAACTTGATCTCTTTCCTCAAGTTACGCAGTAGTGAAGCATAGTAAGTTCCAGTACTTGTGGTACCCTTTTCTTTTCGCATGGCCAAAAAGAGCCTTTTAGCAATCGACTCGTTCCCGGACACCACGTGTACACACGTTATTCAAGTGCAAATGGTCGTTAAAGTTTTTTTCCGACAGACCCGACCCTCATCTTGACATTTTGGGTTATCTGTCGCACGGTTGTAGATTAGGTTTTTTTTAAAAAATGGCAGCCGCCACCTCCTAGATTGTGTGTTTATTAATGGCAGAATGGGGGCTCCCAGGATGGGAGCCGTTTCGAAAGATGTTCTGCTTACTTGAACTGGCGATGCCAATATTTTACAACGTCATATGATGGGGCGTCATCTCCGTTAGAGTCTTTCATTAACTCGAAGGTATCTCTTTGACGAAAATATAAAACCTGATCACTGCTTGGTACTTGACTGTCTCGATAGTCACACCTTACTGCACTTTGAAATATGAGTGTGAATTCAGTACTGCAAATTATCATGTGACCTATAGTTACATGTAACACTACACAGAGTGAGTTTAGTTTTACGCCGCACTCAGCAATATTACAGCTATATGGCGGCAGTCTGTCCATAATCGAGTCTGGACCAGACAATCCAGTGATCAACAGCATGAGCATCGATCTGCTTAACTGGGAACCGATGACGTGTCAACCAAATCTGCGAGCCTGACCACCCGATCCCGTTAGTCGCCTCTTACGACAAGCACAGTCGTCTTTTATGGCAAGTATTGGTTGCTGAGGGCCTGTTCTACCCCGGGTAGACCTTCACGGGTCAACACTACACAGATAAACGTTCAGCCAGATACGAGTACCCATAGTGGGTCAGGGGCAGATAGTTTTAGGATACTTGTGCCTAGTCTTAGCCAATACCAAGACCTTAGACATCAGTGTAAGAAAGAAGCATCAGTTGAAGGTTTGACCTTGAAGATAACCCCTTAATTTTGTCCATTGAAATGATCATATGCAAAAGAGCTCGCTCGGTTCTATGACCTCATGTTCTAAGGATGATATACCAATAACTGAAACCGCAAGATGCTTGTAACATTTTGTAACGTTACGCGGATATCCTATAAAGAAATGTAGCCTTGTGGTCCGTTATTTACGCTGAAGACCTGGGTTCAATTCCCCTCAGTTCTTTCCTATTGCCCCCGCCTTGATTGTACTGGAATATTGCAAAACAATTCGTTAAACCACAGTGTTACTCATTACAGTACCATATCTGCTTTGAATAAGCCATGAGACTCTACGTGTGACTGGGTGCTATTATACATCCGTGCATTCAGTCCATTAATCGCATCGGAAAATACGAGAGCTTCAACAACAAACAAACAATGTTATATTAGTTAATACTATCAGGCTGCGTTTGTAAACAGGTTCCATTTGATAACATGTAGCACTCATGCCATCCCATGTATGTTTCAAGGCAATGCGTTCAGGCATGTTTAGTATCTGGAATGTGATTGTACTCATCGAGGTTTCCGTGTTAATTATATATGATATTATCAATAATTGCTAGTACATGGTAGTTGCCGAGTGCGATTATATGAAACTGACCAGGATAATGGCCGCAGACTGGCATCTCTGGTATTAACAATGGGGTGTTTTTGTTTTAGTGTAAACAGTTTGGTGTTACTGCGCAAAAATATTTCAGATTAATAGTTGTAAATCTAAATGGGTTTGATGATTGCTTTAATGTATGTTTTTCTTAAATCCACTTCTTTGCACAAGGGACTGACCATTTAACGGTGTGGGAGTGGGTGCTTAAAGGCAACATCCTTACTTTCTGAAAACGGGCATTATTGTCATTAGATCATGACACATTTTTTCAGGGCATCCACCGTGTCTGCGAGTTATTATTATTTGCCAAAACCTTTTGAAGAAGTTTTTTCCAAAACACTGATGCAACCATTATCATTGTTTTGAAACATGCCCGGTGGCTAAATCTTGGTTTACTTTTTACTTTCCATCTCATCAGGTCCACATTGCCATCAGATTCCATGTTTTAACTTCCCCCGGTCTCCCGCCGCCCGATCCTCACGTCGGGGACCGGTTTCACATCTTAAAAAAGGAACAATGTTGGCGGAACGACTTGTCTGTGTTTTCCTCATTAGAAATATAGAAACAGGCGACGAAGCCATACTGTTCCATCACTTACACACTTGTTATGAAAGGTCAGCATTTATTATACGATATGTATATATCGCACATATCCATCAATCTAGTACATGCTCAATATACCGTTGGTATATTTCCCTCTATCACTAGATGTCAGTTTCAACGGGACATCGTATTCTCAGACTGCACTCCCTGGGAATCATACAACTCTTGCAATCACTAGGTACCCCGAGTCAGTGTGACTCTCTCACCCGACAAGATACCCATTCACAGCCGGGTACCTTGGACACGTAGTCACAGCCCTTTGTCCAGGTTTATTGCACGTTGCTGTTCCAGCAACTAGGTGTTTGCACGGATTCGTAGGTTCTTTTAAGTTTAAGGGAAAGAGTCTGCAAACAAAGTTGACTCCGAAGTTATTATACCCGATCCCGACACCTCAAGCTCGCTGGATCACTATCTAGGCGCCGTTGCTAGATCGACCACCTTGTCCCAACTCAACATTCATGTTATGTACCCCCTGTTGTCACATAAACACATGACATATTTTTTAGTGATGAGTTATTTGTTCTCAATATCGGAAACAATTACCAATCAATCAGAGAAAATAATCATAATTTTATATACGTGTATATATGCACGTCTTGGCTGATGGCAACAGACAAGAGGTTATAAGTTCAAAATATATTTTGCTACATAAGTTTCTATTTAGTGACAAAAACAAAGAAAGCTGAAGTTACAAGTTCGGTCGCGGGCCTCTCATTCAGTGTCCATGAAACAGAACTACGAGAGCGAATCTGACATTTCGCTTTTTTAGGTATTCAGCTGCGTCAGATACTGGAGACTGGTTAATATCTGAAAATGAGGTTTCACATTAAATCTTGTAGTAAAGATGTAAAACAAGTTTTATGTTGAAACGGGCATTTCCTGGTAGAAGTTGATCCAGACTCCAGAGTCAAGCTAAGTCGCTAGTAAAAACCTTCACTCACTCACTCACTCACTCACTCACTCACTCACTCACTCACTCACTCACTCACTCACTCACTCACTCACTCACTCACTCACTCACTCACTCACTCTCACTCACTCACTCACTCACTCTCACTCACTCACTCGCTCGCTCACTCATTGTGTCCTCCTTTCCAGCTGCCTACATGATCCTCTACGGCTTCTTCGTCCTCCTGTTCGGAGTCCCCATCATCTACATGGATGTAAGTCTGGGTCAGTTCTGTGGGAAAGGCCCCGCCCACATCTGGAACTTCTGTCCACTCTTCAGAGGTAAGGTCATAGTGTCAGAAGTCTAGAAATACTATTGCAATCGTATGTTTCTCCTTGAATTGTCTCATGTGAAGATATTTCCCAACGAATGTACAGTTTATATGAATTAAGATCAAGATGAAGTGGTTTCAGTCTCTAATACTTACAAGTAACTTGAAACAGTAAGTAAACAGTTAAAACATAAACTCAAAGAAGCCGCAAGTCTGTGTACTTCTCTTGTACTTCCTGTATTTGGCGCTGCGTATTTATCAACGGAAAATAACTAACTACTAAACTATCGATAGTCACACATACTATCAATGCATAGATAGTTTTTCGCTTCTACCATAGATCAGTTTCTACCGGAGATTCAACAATTGCAATCTATCGATCGTTCGATGTATCGTTACAGCCCTAATATTTAACTAAACACTTGCAAACAATATGTTTTGAAACACTTATGCAGTCTACACTGTCACTGTCCAGTATGTGTTATTTCCTGAAACACGTGTACCATCTATACTCTGCTTGTCTAATAATCATTCTTTCGTCACAAACACACGATCTCCCATTGTCTTGTAAGTGATATTTTATGAAACGCTTAAGATATTTTACACATGCATTGTCCAGTAAACATAGATTAATGAAATACCTGTAACCATGCTCTCTCAACCGTCTCAGTGGTGTAGTGGTTAGAGCGTCCGCCCGGAGAACGGAAGGTCGCGGGTTCGATCCCTGGCATACCAAAATATCTTGGTCCTGGCGCTCGGCATTACTGGGTACAAGGACTGGTTGGCTTGGAGTGGAGTATTCATTCTCAACTACGGCATGGTATCTCAGTGAACTAGCATTACAACCAGTTGAAATCGGAACACATGCACACGCATGCACGTCGTAATTACGTAATTATATGAGCGAGATTTTCTCAAGTGCGACGTTATATCCCATTTCACCTTACCATCAACTCTCTCCCTGTCAAGCAAACGTGGTTCAAAACACATTAAGTACATACCACTTCATCCCGAACTATTGAATTTCATTGGGAATATGTTCAGAAATAGCAGAGTGAGAAGTCCTCTCATGATAGATCTAGATACACATGCTTACTAGTTAATATCAGAGCTTTGCTGGAGATGTAATAAATGGTTCGTCGTTGCCAAAGTGGGACAGTGTCCCGTCACTATTTCAATCGAAGTACTTATATCAAACCACTGTAATAACGAGCTAAGATAGTGGCCACTTTGAGTTTGTGATAATCGTTATTTTGGTTTCGAGTGACATCAGTTTCATTACCACAGAATACCAAACCATTTTGAAGCTTGGCATAGTCTGTTACGTTGAGTATTTGGTTAAACGAGAGAAACGACAAAACCGTTTCCACTTTGGAAAGAAACTATTGATAAAACCAGACACGATTGTTCAATTCTTACTGTATAATCTGTTTGTGTTTTTTGTCGCCGAATTCAGCAGTATTATAACTGTACGACGCAGGGTGCAAACAAGCTAATTTGAATCAGACAGTGCAGTAATTGACGCTATGAGATATTAATGCCGAAGCATGCACTTATGAGTGAGTGACTGAGTTTATGTTTACGCGTAAATAATGTAAATAATTGTAAATAATCGACTCTGGACCAGACAACCCAGTGATCAACAGCATGAACATCAATCTGAGCAACTGGAAACCGATGACATATGTCAACCAAGTCAACAAGAATGACCACCCGGTCCCGTGAGGCATGTGCTTATGTGCTTATGTGCTTATGTGCTTATGTTTATCACATGCAACTTGTAATCATGTAAGAGAGTTACTACATGCAAACTGTCGATGGTGTACCGTGCATCTTTCCTAATTCAGAACTGTCCAGCCACGACCATTTAGGTTCACACTGGGGGATGTTGGTTCGTTCTTAAGCTTCATTTCCATTGTTCTTTGTACCGATCCCAAGCAGGAGACCCGCGACGATCCGAGTTAGAAATGATCTTCAGTGACCCATGCTTGTCGTAAGAGGCGACTAATGGGATCGGATGGTCAGACTCGCTGAGACAGGTCATCCTAACTCTGTTGCGCTTATCCCAGGTGATTGCACTGTTCAGACTTGATTATTCTCAGACAGCCGTACTGCTGAGTTAAACACCAACACCACCAACACCACCATCACCACCACCAACAACAACAACATCAAAACAAACAACTACTTTCACAAAGTTGAAGTTTTCAAAACTGAATGTTGCAACAAGTACTGACAGAACTTGGCATGAGGGAAACCGTACACCGACCCTCTTTGTTACAGGTATCGGAGTAGGAATGGTGGTAGTGATTGCTATGTATCATCCCGTATATGGTGCCATCGCGTCGTGGAGTCTGTATTACCTGTTCCAGTCAGGGTCATCTGTTCTACCATGGTCTACCTGCAGCAACGAATGGAACTCCTTGTCATGCAGCAATGGTCAAGCAGCATCCTTCAACACAACTGGAGATTCCTACATGTCCAGTATACTGTTGTCCCCTGGGGAAGAATACTTTAAGTAAGGCACAGATTGAAATATGTCATATCTATATCTATCAGAGCGTCAACATTCGAATAGAACTTCTTGAGTGAAGCACAGGTGGAAATAATGTCATGTCTATATGTCCAGTGGGCAGTCAACATTCGGACACAGTTCCTTGAGTAAACCACAGTTGGAAATAATGTCATGTCTATTTCTAGTAGAGCGTCAACATTCGGAGAGTGTTCCTTTAGTAAAGCGCAGATGGAAATATGTCATGTCTATTTCTAGTAGAGCGTCAACATTCGGAGAGTGTTCCTTTAGTAAAGCGCAGATGGAAATATGTCATGTCTATTTCTAGTAGAGTGTCAACATTCGGAGAGTGTTCCTTTAGTAAAGCGCAGATGGAAATATGTCATGTCTATTTCTAGTAGAGCGTCAACATTCGGAGAGTGTTCCTTTAGTAAAGCGCAGATGGAAACATGTCATGTCTATTTCTAGTAGAGCGTCAACATTCGGAGAGTGTTCCTTTAGTAAAGCGCAGATGGAAATATGTCATGTCTATTTCTAGTAGAGCGTCAACATTCGGAGAGTGTTCCTTTAGTAAAGCGCAGATGGAAATATGTCATGTCTACATCTAGTAGTGTCAACATTCGGCTACAGTTCCTTGAGTAAAGCACAGTTGGAAATAATGTCATGTCTATTTCTAGTAGAGCGTCAACATTCGGAGAGTGTTCCTTTAGTAAAGCGCAGATGGAAATATGTCATGTCTATTTCTAGTAGAGCGTCAACATTCGGAGAGTGTTCCTTTAGTAAAGCGCAGATGGAAATATGTCATGTCTATTTCTAGTAGAGCGTCAACATTCGGAGAGTGTTCCTTTAGTAAAGCGCAGATGGAAATATGTCATGTCTATTTCTAGTAGAGCGTCAACATTCGGAGAGTGTTCCTTTAGTAAACGCAGATGGAAATATGTCATGTCTATTTCCAGTAGAGCGTCAACATTCGGAGAGTGTTCCTTTAGTAAAGCGCAGATGGAAACATGTCATGTCTATTTCTAGTAGAGCGTCAACATTCGGAGAGTGTTCCTTTAGTAAAGCGCAGATGGAAATATGTCATGTCTATTTCTAGTAGAGTGTCAACATTCGGAGAGTGTTCCTTTAGTAAAGCGCAGATGGAAATATGTCATGTCTATTTCTAGTAGAGCGTCAACATTCGGAGAGTGTTCCTTTAGTAAAGCGCAGATGGAAACATGTCATGTCTATTTCTAGTAGAGCGTCAACATTCGGAGAGTGTTCCTTTAGTAAAGCGCAGATGGAAATATGTCATGTCTATTTCTAGTAGAGCGTCAACATTCGGAGAGTGTTCCTTTAGTAAAGCGCAGATGGAAATATGTCATGTCTATTTCTAGTAGAGCGTCAACATTCGGAGAGTGTTCCTTTAGTAAACGCAGATGGAAATATGTCATGTCTATTTCCAGTAGAGCGTCAACATTCGGAGAGTGTTCCTTTAGTAAAGCGCAGATGGAAACATGTCATGTCTATTTCTAGTAGAGCGTCAACATTCGGAGAGTGTTCCTTTAGTAAAGCGCAGATGGAAATATGTCATGTCTATTTCTAGTAGAGTGTCAACATTCGGAGAGTGTTCCTTTAGTAAAGCGCAGATGGAAATATGTCATGTCTATTTCTAGTAGAGCGTCAACATTCGGAGAGTGTTCCTTTAGTAAAGCGCAGATGGAAACATGTCATGTCTATTTCTAGTAGAGCGTCAACATTCGGAGAGTGTTCCTTTAGTAAAGCGCAGATGGAAATATGTCATGTCTATTTCTAGTAGAGCGTCAACATTCGGAGAGTGTTCCTTTAGTAAAGCGCAGATGGAAATATGTCATGTCTACATCTAGTAGTGTCAACATTCGGCTACAGTTCCTTGAGTAAAGCACATGTAGAAATATATCCTCCATCTATCCTCCATCTGCAGTTCATTTTAATTCTTGAAAAAATGTCTGTCTGTGAGTGAGACAGTCTATTCGTTTGTATTATATCTTCTGAACTCATATATATTGTAGTTATCAATTTCTTTAAATCCTTCCTCTGGAATTAAACATGTTGTAAACGTGTGGTACGAAAGAGTTTAGAATCTGCGTAGCCTCAAGGACTCTCTCGTAAGAAGATGCAGTGGTGGCATGTATCCTACACATCGAGAATGAAATAGTGTTTACATTTTATATTGCAGTAATCGAGTCCTGCAAATTTCTTCTGGGCTCGAAGAATCAGGAGGACTTCGATGGGAGCTGGTTGGGTGTACATTCGTCACGGCGCTTCTCATATTTGCTGCTTTGTTCTGGGGAGTTAAGGTTATCGGAAAGGTATGTAAAACACATTTGCCCATTTGGACATACCCATTGTTTGAGAAATGACGCAGTTTGCAGTTTTACATAATAACACCACAAGGTTGAAAAGACGTGGTGCATCAATGGGGCATTGAATCCTAGTTATGGCCAACGCTACATCAATCCTACTCTATGAATTGCCGACATATTGTGAGATAAGTAATAGTGTCCGAACTTACCTCCGTTTCTTTGAATTCCACTTTCGTGGATCTATTAAGGACCTTCAATAATATTGCCCATTTGTGTTTTATGTAGAATGATACAAGTGGAAAGAAACATGGTCTGGATGTGTAGGATGATGTGGTCGTGTAGGGTGGTGAGGTCGTGTAGGATGGCGAGGCTGGGTAGGATGTGAGGTTGTGTAGGATGGTGTGGTCGTGTAGGATGGTGAGGCTGGGTAGGATAGTGAGGTCGTGTAGGATAGTGAGGTCGTGTAGGATGGTGAGGTCGTGTAGGATAGTGAGGTCGAGTAGGATGGTGAGGCTGGGTAGGACAGTGAGGTCGTGTAGGATGGTGAGGCTGGGTAGGCTGTGAGGTTGTGTAGGGTGGTGAGATCGTGTAGGGTGGTGTGGTCGTGTAGGGGGGTGAGATCATGTAGGGTGGTGTGGTCGTGTAGGGTGGTGAGATCGTGTAGGATAGTGAGGTCGAGTAGGATGGTGAGGCTGGGTAGGACAGTGAGGTCGTGTAGGATGTGAGGCTGGGTAGGATGTGAGGTTGTGTAGGGTGGTGAGATCGTGTAGGGTGGTGTGGTCGTGTAGGGTGGTGAGATCGTGTAGGGCGGTGTGGTCGTGTAGGGTGGTGAGATCGTGTAGGGTGGTGTGGTCGTGTAGGGGGGTGAGATCGTGTAGGGTGGTGTGGTCGTGTAGGGTGGTGAGATCGTGTAGGATAGTGAGATCGAGTAGGATGGTGAGGCTGGGTAGGACAGTGAGGTCGTGTAGGATGTGAGGCTGGGTAGGATGTGAGGTTGTGTAGGGTGGCGAGATCGTGTAGGGTGGTGTGGTCATGTATGATAGTGAGGTTAAGTAGGAGAGTGAGGTGTAGGGTGGTGTGGTCGTGTGGGGTGGTGTGGCCATGTAGGTTGGTGAGGTTAAGTAGGATAGTGAGGTCGTGTAGGGTGGTGAGGTCATGGAGGGTGGTTTGGTCATGTAGGGTGGTGTGGACATGTAGGTTGGTGAGGTTAAGTAGGATAGTGAGGTCGTGTAGGGTAGTGTGGTCGTGTAGGGTGGTGAGGTTAAGTAGGATAGTGAGGTCATGTAGGGTAGTGTGGTCATGTCGGTTGGTGAGGTTAAGTAGGATAGTGAGGTCGTGTAGGGTAGTGTGGTCGTGTAGGGTGGTGAGGTCGTGGAGGGTGGTGTGGTCATGTAGGATAGTGAGGTCGTGCAGTGTTATGTGGTCGTGTAGGGTGGTGTGGTCGTGTGGGATGGGGTGGTAGCCTGGGATAGCGTGGTCTTGTTGGATGGGAACACAGAATAATTGTGTATTTTCCGAAATAAGATTATGGACTGTAGGCTAACTGTCTCTCCAGGTGATGCTCGTCACGGTGCCCCTCTTCTTCCTCCTCCTTCTGGCACTGTTTATAAGGGGCGGGACGTTACCCGGGTCACTGGACGGTGTAAAATTCGCCCTTATGCCTTCCCCAGTATATCTCCTGCACGTACAGGTGAGTTATATATAATTTACACATTAATGATTGCCGAGTTACAACTGGAATTGTCACAGAGTATGAGGTGTTGACAGATGGCGGGTCATGTTGGTGATCATCGGAATCCAAACCACGACCTGTCACCCCTCAAAGGCCATCCAGTCCTGCTGCCCCCTTGAACATTGTGCCTCACAGGATTATGCGTTAGTGGAGGATGGGACCTGGGTGGTGGTGGAAGGAGGGTGGTAGCTGTGGTGCACGCAAGATTCAGTCATTTCATTTTCTTCATTTGACTTTTCTTCAATTCAGACGTGGGCCTCTGCTTTAATCAGTGCCTGGTATACAGTCGGCATGGCAACAGGTATCATCAGTACTCTGGCAAGTTACAAACGCTTCAAATCTACGGCACTGAGGTCAGTGTTACTTTACCCACTTATGACTCATCATGAGGCCACGCGCACGCACCCACGCTCGCACACACACACACACGCGCACCTGAACCTGCCATTATCACATGTGTTCTATATGGCTACGATCAATTGTATTTTCGTCGGTATTTTCAACGACGTACAGCCTATTTTGAGATACGTAACAGACTAACAAGAGACGATCTGCTTTTTGAAATTAGATTATGCTTACGGGTTGTGTCGCTTTTATCCTAACACAAACCCTTCACTTCGTTTTTTGGTCCCATATGCATTCCATATCGAAAGCAATTTGGCATTAGATACATACGTATCAACATGAACCTCTGCTTGTGGATCTCACTCGCCGTTCACCTCGGTATTTTAATATAATGTCATTGATTTCATTTCATGAACAGGTTTAGGCACAGGAATCGACCCATCATGGATTTCGTGCGCATTCAGAAATCCTTTCATTACATTTCATTACTTTATTCGGGGGACATGAATTGAAATGATCCATCCATGCATGTCCTTTTACTGGAATCATTCCGTTACCAGAGCAGGCACTGGTAATGAAGTAATAAGTATATAATCTGTTGTTTTCAGGGATTCCTATGTAGTGTGTGGTGTGTCACTTGTCGTGGGTTTGGTTACGACCATGATGGTGTTTGCCTTCTATGGAGCAATTGCTCAGCAAAAAGGTGTTTCCGTATCTGACGCGTTGATGACAGGTATGTACATGTGTATAGTGTAAGTGAGTGAGTGGGTGAGTGAGAAGGTTTATCTTTGTTTTGTCGCCATCAAGCGTTTGCCTGTCCTTTAAACATTGAATTTTATGTTTGTATTTGTTTCAAAGACAAGTTTTCAACTGAATGCCTATTTTGGTATTATCTAGAAACAAATTGCTGCCTTGATACAAATGATGTTTATGCGGCTGACTAAAAGCAGGTTTAAATGATGAACAAAAACGTTTTACTCAGGGAGATGGAAAAAATATATAAAGAAAAGGAAACGGTGTACTCGGCCAGTGTCCATACGTTTCCTGATATAATTCCTTCTCCCTACATGAAATTCGAGAGTAAACCTCCAAATCGGAAATTGTTTTTCCAATTGTACTCCCTACTTGTGGATGTGTTCCTTAATGCACGTGAGTCAAAATGTCTGGTCGTGTTGGCACCATTAGAAATACTTTAAGATAGTATAAGGAATGTAATCAAATCGTCTGGTATATCGATGATCTGCTATCGCTCATTATTATCCTGTACCCATCTTGTAGCCATTTCTCTTTCACTAATTTTCCTAATAGACCTTGAAATAGTCAATATTTTTCACATTTAGATTTATGGATAAAGATTCAGAGTAACATAAACATCTTCACATAGCTGTATCTGTAGCAGTCAATATTACCCACTAATATTCCAGTTACACCGGTTTGGCGTATATATTCCCCAACGTTTGATCTGCAATCAGGCTGCGACATGTGTCTCTTGGTCATACTTTGTTAAGTCAAGATATTACATTCAAGATCTCAGTGAAGTTTTCAAAACGTTTTATGGTAGACATATGTAGTATGCTTCCAAAACTTACACATCGGTGACAAAAGACGTCCAATGTAATTTTCTATTTTTGCATGCACTTCAGGTTCCCATGTTTCTTTAGATCATCTTTTGCTATTTGTTTATACCGGTGAAGATCCGGGTTAGAATATTGATGTTCAGTTACCAATGTCGTAAGAGGCGACTAACGGCCCATCGGTTCCCAATTGCGCAGATCGATGCTCATTCTGTTGATCACTGGATTGTCTTTACAGAGTGTCTCCATATAGAAGGAACATTGCTGAGTGCGGCGTATAACTAAACTCACTCACTCACTTGTTCATAACGGGTGCCATGCGGGCAGGATACGCTGATCTTTAGGGACCACCTGGTAACATCATTATCTGATAGTTATTCATGAACCCATGCTGGTGATACAGTGGAACTGAACACTAGACACTGCTTACTGCACAGATTTCTTATGAGTGTTGAAATGGTTTATATTCTACAGACGGGAGTCATTAAATGTACGAAATGAGAATACTTGAGGATTTAAACTAAAAGACTAATACAAAATAGTTTTACTTGTATATATCTGTTCAAGGTCCTGGGACAGTGTACATTGCAATGGCGGAAATACTGGCACGACTTCCTGTTCCCCAAGTCTGGAGCTTTGCATTGTTCTTCATGCTTCTGCTGTTGGGACTCAGCACACAGGTACTGTCTGTAACCAGTGTCAGAGGAAGCTGCTATATCTAGGTGTAGTGACGGCTATAAGAGTATTTGACAAACCTTGGTCATGTTTGACAAACCTCGTGTCGTGTTTGACAAACCTCGTGTCATGTTTGACAAACTTCGTGTCATGTTTGACAAACCTCGTGTCATTCTACTGCTCTTCCAATGACGTACATAATTTACAGACAGCAGGGTGAAGGAGGAAGGGGGTGGGGGAAGAGGAGGTGCAAGAAAAGGATGTTGGGGTGGAAGGATCACCTTCTTGTACAGGACTTGATTTTGGAAGAGGCTAAAACATACCACCGCATCCTCTCTATGTCCTGGATTGACTTCCAAAAGGCACACGACTCTGTCCCTCACGAATGGATTCTAAAGTCCCAAGATTGTATTCACCTCGCATGGACGGGTGCATACTTCGGAAACTATTCTAATCAGAAGATAAATATTTCAGGGGGATTCTTTTAGTCTTTTGGGTTTTTTTGTTTGCGTTTGAATCCTTTGATCTTTCTGATCAATAACAAGGAGGGTTATCCTATCCTCCCGCACGATCCCCTGTCTTAATCGTTTATGTATGCAATCAGTTCTGGAGGTCGAGGTTTGATTAATGTGGAGGCTCTTCATGATAGAATTTTATTGTGTACTTGATCACATTATTATTTTTTGGATGATCCTCTGGTGATGCATGTCAAGACCCCACAGCTATTTTAAGCGTGCCAAGGTTGCATGACAGAATCTGAAATTTGAGGTTGTTTTTTATGGCGATGCACTGTCGGACGGTACAGCAATGGGAGTAAACTAGATGAAGTTGTTCACCAGGTGTGCTCAGAGTCGGCCATTTGTGAAGAAGCGTTCTTAGAAGCCAATGTAGTGTGTGTAGGTGTAGCATGTGGAACAGAATAGCAGCTGGTCTAAAATATGAAAGTGGGGGAGTACATTTAGCTGTTCAAGACCAGTCACTTCCCACTCGCAGTCACCAGAATGTGATTCTAAAAGAAAATACAATGTGTTAACATTGTTCTCGGTGCCCTTGGTTTGGTACCACCTGGCCTCTTGGCGCAGAATAGGTGAGTGCCCGGGTTCTCCACCGGGAGCACAGCCCTTCTGACAATTTGGGTAATGCAGAAGGCTGCAGTGTTGGGGAGCCTTCATATTCTCCGGAAAGTTCTTGGTGAGTTCGACTAGGCAGCATTTCCTGGGAGAAGTCCAATTCGCTGTCTGAGCTGAGTGTAGAGGGGGCAAGGGCCCTGAGTTGACGATGAGCCTTACCGGCCTGACTATGCCATCACCTGAACCTTCTCTGCATCCAGCCATACATCAAAAGGAACGTAAAAATGTACTTTAAATGTTTTGTGACTTATAGATCCTCTCAGAGGACAATAATTTTGCAATTTTAACTGCCACTATCAATCTTTATGTCTGATTTAAGATACCAATAATAATAATAACAACAACAAACATGTTTGTGTTTATTACATACGAGGGTGAAAATATCGAGGTTTATTTTTGTTGTGATGCCATGTTTCATGTATGACGCTGCGTTCTTCATGCGGCGATGGTCGGTAGCCACAGTATCTTTGAAAGTAAACTTGGGTTTATTTTCCTCAATAAACAGAAAAATATATTCGTGACCATATCATACTGCATGTTTACGACACTGGCGCCTACATATCGGGATATACCATCATTATATATACTTGTGTCGTAAAGATAGTATGACACTATTACTTTCACTGTTTTGAAGTTTGTACGGGACTGTAGGATCCTTGTATATTCCGTATTTCCTTCGGCTGTGACGAATTCATTACCCTCAAGATCTTTTAATTTAGCTAAGCTTTAAACAACAACATTCATTATTCTTCAGAATGAGAAGCAAAATGTTTCCACATATTTCCCGAACGGTCATAAAGGGAGATAACTCGGGGCGGCTTAGTTTGTGACAAAAATGATCAAATTTGCTGTTTGGTCAAACGACAAGAGAAATACAGAAGCATTTTATTTTTTTGGATACATGTATTGACACACACAAATAAGCAATTTTACACTGTTTATACTCATAACTGTATACGGCAGCTCCGAAATTTAGAAGCAATCAGCCGTATGGCAGCCACGTTCCATCTAAGGTCAAGGTCATTCGTAGAATCTGTGTAGTATGTGTGACTATTAACCAATCAGAATTCGATAAATTTATCTTAAGGGTAATACTATTAGTTACAAGGTGTTTTGGAAAGGTGTACGGGACTGTAAGACCCTTGATGCTTGACCGTGATTCTTTCATCACAAGAGATGCAAAACGGAGGTTCCTCACCTTTCATCATATGCCCATATGTGTGACTTGAATGGCCAATACGACAAAGTTGTATGCTGACATCCTCAATTATGGAATGATAGCTCAAATATATTTAGGTGTAATCAGTAAAGGGTTAAATTTCATATACAGTATGGTTCAAAATTATTGAGAATAGCTAAAGCATTTCATATTATTAAACGAGAACAAATCAGATAAAATTGAATGTATTGTGAAAGTGAACTGACCTTTTCATGTTGTGTAGGTAACAATTTAATATTTTATCAAGTCTCCTTGAGCTTCACGGCACAGTCTAAGACGGGTAGGCATACTTCCTATCAGAGAGGTTAGTGTTTCGTGAGTTATGCTGTCACAGTATCGGACCACTTCTCCCTTCATGTCTTCAATTTCTGTCAACCCCTTTTGATTCACACATTCCTTCATCATCCCCCAAATGTTCTCAATGGGATTAAGTCAGGACTATACGCAGGAAATGGTAATGCAGTCACATTTTTCTCCTGAAACCACTGCTTGGCATGTTTTGCGATGTGTTTAGGATCATTATCTTGCTGCAAAATCCAGTCATTTCCATAAAACACATGTGCACTTGGAAGGAGAAAATTATCTAATATGTTAGTGTAGCGTTGACTTGTCAGATTTCCCTCAAACACACACAGCGGGGTCGTTCCTAATAAGGATATCCCTCCCCATACATGAAACTTTGGGCTGTATTTAGGTCGTTGATACAACGGTGCTGATGCAGACTTTGTCCATATTTTCACATTATTGGGATATACCCATATTGAGCTTTCATCAGTAAAAATCACATTTTCCCAGTCAAAGTTTTCATGTGCCAAACACCACTCAACACGCCTGTCTTTATGTTCTTGTTTCATGAGAGGAGAAGGAATTCCAGTCTTTTTCTCCCATCCAAGATCAATCAAATTTCTTCTAACTGTAGATTTTGATACAACTGTTGATCCCCTTTCTATCATTTCATACCTGATGTTGGAGATGCTTGCCCTTTGCTTTTTAGACGCTAAAATTCCCAGCCGGACGCGATCTGAGAAGTCCAATTTTCTGGGTCTCCCTGCTCCTTTCTGGTGCCCCAAATCCTTTCCCTCTTTAAAATTCTTCCTAATCCTATACACAGTAGAAAGAGGAGTTCCTGTTCTCTCTGCCAATGTATTTACAACATCAATTCCTTGATTACACAACTCAAAAATCAACCTTCTTTTATCTTCAGCAGACATTGTTGACAGTGCTGAGGAAAATGACGTCTGCTACAAATTCAGGGGAGGTAACTCTAATTGTAATATACTCAGTAGGCCAAGATGAGTTACCTCCCTTATACCATTACTTAGTTTTAAGTATCAGTGAATCAGTTGAGGTGTTAGGATAGCTCAAAGTAAGAAGAAAAATTCTCAATAATTATGAACCAGACTATAATTTATTGATACCTACTCGAGTGTCCCATTTCTTTTGTGTCAGATCTCGGCTTTACATCATTGAAGTAGGTAGAGATAAATTATATGAAAAGTAGCCCTTTATTGGTTACACCAACAAATACTTGGGCTATCACACATAACTACTTTAAAACAAAATGATAGCTCTATACCTGTTTCATTCTAATGATACTTAATATCACCAAACCGCGTGTATATTTTATTGCAGCTTTTTTAGTTTTCATTTACATTTGTAATTATTTTAAAGAATTAAACCACAAAATGTCCTAACAATGAACAGAATGGCGAAAATGTTTGTAAAAACACATTATAATGTATTACCAGCTGTTCACCTTACAATTCCAAAGCAATGTTTATTTCTAAAGAGGGTTACAGAATCACACATATGCAGGTAAAATAATAGAATAATCTCAGCTGCATTGAATCCCAAAGCGGATACTCAAAAATACTTTTAAAATATTTCTCAAACTGAACATTTACGTAACCTATAGCGTGTTCAGCTTGACCTGATCAAGTGAATATTAATGCATTACTGGTTGGATCTATTGTTGTTTCAGTTGACTGTCAACATGTCCGAAGAGCCAGTGTCGAGCAATCGTCAGCAGTGTCCTAACTTTCTTTACTAAAGAAACTAAAGTGGTTTCATGTTTCCGATGTTTGCGTATTTCACACGAACGTTCAAACGCAAATGTACAGTAACTCAGGTCAAGCTGAACAGGCTCGTCCTGCCACACACAGGTGTAATTTTAAAAATATGAAAAATATAGGAATAAGCCAAAACATTCATATTAAAATATCACCAGACATAAGAGCAGCGTTAAAGATTAAAGCCGATTAATTAAATATGAATATAATATTGTAGTTTTGAAACTCGTAGCAATTTATATATCTTACCAAAAATGTTGAAAGCGTACGTACAATCTCATAAAGAAGCCGTTTTTGTAAACAAACGCACGTGTGTGTATTTGAATCTCTCACCATCGGTTTCATTTTTCTTATTAAAAACTTCTCATTAGGCACCACAACTCTGCTAGATACAGTCTTCGTACTTTCAGTATGACGATGTATATTTTTCGTATATTTTTCGTATATTTTTTTAGCTACAACATAACGTTATAAACGATTTAAGTACTGAGATTAGTTTCAGATGAGCTACAGCTGCATTATGTCAGTCATGATTATTATTGTGTATACATATGACTAGTTCCCTGTTATTTTCGAAACCACTTTATTTCCATGTCGTGTCATTAGGAAATACAGCGGAAGCCCTCTAAACTGCATGCATTGGGACCGGCAAAATATGCCGGTATAATGAGCGTGCCGGTTTAGGGAACGTTTCCCTTTAAAACCTGAGAATGATATTCCGTGTGCCGTAAAATACAATAAAAGATGTGTTGACAGTCATCATATTCTTTATTCATCAATAAAGATAACATTACAAAATCCAACACAAGCGTACATGTATATGATTTATAACGTGATAAAGTCAGTACGTTTAGCTTGTTGTTTCTTTGATTTCGACTCAAGAGCGATGTTCCCAGCCTCAATGGTTTTAGTTACGTTACTTCGCTTGTCGAAACAAAGTATCTTGTGTCTTTCAGCAATCATGCATCAGTGTGTTAATCCACTTCCACTAATCTTTAAAGCCATCATGTATTTAGGTAATATTTTTAAATTTGTTTCAGATAATTACGGCTGAAGTTGTGATAACGGCAGTACTGGATAGTGTTCCTCGCCGATCTCGCCTGATACGAATCGTCGTCACTGCCGCCGTCTGTGGCGTTTCCTTCCTTCTCACCTTTCCCTACCTTTCACAGGTGAATGAAACAACTCGATGATATTAATTACAATCAAAATGTTCATCCATCGTACAGAGGCTTAATATCTTTCACATTGTATGCTTCAAGGCCTAACTCGGTGTTGCTGCATATGCTTGTATGGAGTTGACATTAATTTTGCAAGCTTTTGTTTGATCAGTTTGTTTTCCTTCCTCCACAGTATGTGAATAATAGATATCGATTTCGAACAAAATAGGTAAAATTGGGAAGAAAAGGTAATATAAGCAGTGTAAAAGGATCGCTGAAAATCAGTAATATGATATACCCCATTACATGAGTGCTTTTGTTCAAAGTGTACTTAGAGTATGAAAATATGTATTCAAGATGCACACCTAAGTTCCGATTTTGGCTTTATTTTACATTGTGACACAAGTGCCTGTCCTAATTGGTAGGAAATTAATGCAACAGGGAGCTTTAAACATCAACATATGAGGGAGAATTTCTATGTGTTCAAACATGTCTCTGCGTCAGTACAATCGTGATAGGCAACGCTTACGAAATAGCGCGCAGCTGTCCTAAAACACATTGATCACTACCTTATGGAAGAGTATAAGTTATATCCTAGATGTTAAAGTTGCAATTCTTTTTCATAAGTGAGTGAGTTTACGTTTACGCCGCACTCAGTAAAATTCCACTTATATGGCGGCGATCTGTAGATATACGAGTTTGGACCAGACAGTCCAGTGATCAGCTGTCCTAAAACACATTGATCACCACCTTATGGAAGACTATAAGTTATATCCTAGATGTTAAAGTTGCAATTCTTTTTCATAAGTGAGTGAGTTTACGTTTACGCCGCACTCAGTAAAATTCCACTTATATGGCGGCGATCTGTAGATATACGAGTTTGGACCAGACAGTCCAGTGATCAGCTGTCCTAAAACACATTGATCACTACCTTATGGAAGAGTATAAGTTATATCCTAGATGTTAAAGTTGCAATTCTTGTTCATAAGTGAGTGAGTTTACGTTTACGCCGCACTCAGTAAAATTCCACTTATATGGCGGCGATCTGTAGATATACGAGTTTGGACCAGACAGTCCAGTGATCAACTGCATGAGCATCGATCTGTAGGAACAGATGACGTGTCAACCAAGTCGACGAGCCTGACCACACGATTCCGTTAGTCGCCTTTCACGACAAGCACGGTAAAGACCTATTTTACCCAGGATCTTCACGGGTTCTTTTCATTAGTAGCAAGTGTATATCGTCGCTTTTATCAATATTAAAGCAATATCACCGTGGGGACACCGGATATGGGCTTTACACATCGTACCCATGTGGGGAATCGATACCGGTGTGACGAGCGGACGCTTTAACCACAAGGCCACCCCACGCCACTTTCATGAGTAAACTGTCCATATATAGCACATATAATTGTTTCATCAATTTACGTTGATTGTATTCAAACACTCATGCACTGAGTATCATTTTCACAACAGACAACTCTGTTTTGAAACTAGCAAAGTCATATGTCATGTGTGACTTTTCAAAGTCCTATAGAAACACGTGCTTTTGTATGTAATGTTATTGTGTGTACGTGTGTGTGTGCGTGCAAGTGCGTTTGTGAGTGTGCGCATATATTGGAGACCTTAGATGCTATCAAAAATCTTGAATGTGTGACTGTACATGTACTGAAAGGATGCTTTTTTCAGACCGGGAATTGTCCGAAATTCTATTATAAACTGAATAATTTCGTGAATGCCAACGTTTATGAACGGTCTAACGATATACACACTGAGGATCGACACAATTCACTTGCAACATCGATAGTCACCTAAAATCATAATTATCTTGTTTGGCAATTTTATTTGGGAAAAATTCTCTGTTCGGCAGAAAATGATATCCATATGATTTGTTAATATGAAGAGGTGTGTCGCGAATGATTTGTGCTCTTTCTGAATACTTAACTGAATAAAGCACCAACAAGTGAAGATTCGGGTTAGAATCGATCTTCACTTACCCATGCTAGTATGAAGCGACTAATGTGATATCGGAGGGTCAGGCTCCGTGACTTGGTTGACACATGTCATCGGTTCCCAATTGTGTAGATGCTCATGCTGTTGATCACCGGATCGTCTGGTCCAGATTCGATTGTTAACAGACCGCCGCCATACAGCGGGAATATTGCTGAGTGCGGCGTTAAACAACAAGGCAACGACATATCGAATAATATATATACTTTCCATGTTTATATTTACCAAGTAAAGTCACATGCAGAGGCATTTAGTGCATGTATTTTATTTTGGTTTGGTATTTCCAGGGCGGTATCTACTTCTTCACTATGGTAGACATCAGTGTTATGAGGCTTTCTCTCTATGTATTTGGCTTCCTGCAGCTTCTAACAGTCGGATGGATATACGGTATGTGGACCTAAACACACATAGTAATAGTCCGCTTATATTCAGGCACACTGACTGCTCAAGGCGCTGCGTACATTACCATCCCCGGTCATAGGACACTGTCGTACTCTCCCATACTCATTCAACTCTCTGTCTCTTAGGCGCAATGAGCTAAACACTCACATTACGAGCACATCCTCACAGGTACCCATTTTACAGCTAGGTGAGGTGAGGCAACGCGTTCTAAGTATCTTGTCCAAGGATACAACACAAATGTGCCGAACCTAGGTGCGTCCACCAGAGATCGAACCCGGACCTTCAGCGTGATAGGAAGACGCCTTATCACTGTACTATTGTGCTCAACTTGTGTCGTCTTTGAGGTCATAAAATGGGCTTCATGCAATCCACACAAGCACATTTCTTGTCTGTTTTACACTAATGTGTGGTACGGAACGGATGACTAACGAATTGATTTCCTTTAATGAAATTATACAAGATAACATTCAAACGTTTCATTTGTTATCTCTAACAAGAATTGCACAGTGATGACGTCACCATGTGTCTGCTGAAGGTGGGAGGGAAGCCCGAAGTAAGGCTGACGTATTTACAATTCCATTGCAACCCACTATGGAGCTATTCAAAGTATAAAGACATTCGAACTAATTGTTATAAGTGGATATTGAGGAATCACTACTTAAGGTGGCAAGTAAATTGCATACGTACACTTTAGACAATGCAACCATATTAGTCATATGGATGTATTGTATGACCTACCACCACAGACAGGTACAGTGCCACGACAACTGACGTTATGTTCCAGGCATGGAGCAGCTGAGCAGAGATATCAAGATGATGACAGGTCTCCGACCTCCTGTCGTCTTCAAGTTCATCTGGTGTTTCCTGCTTCCACTCCTTATCCTGGTAATGTTTACCCTATCCTGGTAATGTCTTCCTTATCCTGGTAATGTCTTCCTTATCCTGGTAATGTCTTCCTTATCCTAGTAAATGTTTTCCTTATCCTGGTAATGTCTTCCTTATCCGGGTAATCTTTACTTATCCGTGTAATGCCTTCCTTATCCTAGTAAATGTCTTCCTTATCCTGGTAATGTCTTCCTTATTCTGGTAATGTCTTCCTTGTGCTGGCAATGTCTTCCTTCGTCTGGTAATGTCTTCCTTATTCTGGTAATGTCTCTTTTATCCTGGCAATGTCTTCCTTATCTTGGTAATCTGTTCCTTATTCTGATAATGTCTTCCTTATGGTCCACTATCTGTTGTTTGATGTATCCGTAGCTGAGGGGCTTCCTGGATATGAAACCTTTTCTGTAACACTTTGTAAACCCCGGGAGCAAGTTGGACGATTTTAAACGAACCTGAACTTGGAAACTACCAGATACATAATTCATGATGATGTTACAGTGCATTTCTTTCACATTTGTTTTGAGGTCAGCATTTCATATGACTTTAGTACTGTAAGGATCTTCGTTGAAATATATTTGTTATTACGGTTTTAATGAAATATACTTGATTTTAACAACATCTTTTGTCATTCCTTTCAGTTGATGTTTTTAC
This sequence comes from Haliotis asinina, assembly GCF_037392515.1. Lineage (NCBI taxonomy): Eukaryota > Metazoa > Mollusca > Gastropoda > Lepetellida > Haliotidae > Haliotis > Haliotis asinina. Next base: position 46,379,090 of record NC_090291.1, on the reverse strand, counting down.
ATTCCCACATACAGCACTACCGACTTGCTTACCACAACTATTTGTTCCCCATATGGGCTGAAGTGCTGGGCTGGTTCATTTCCCTGGTGCCTCTTGCACCACTACCAGCGTTTGTTTTCGTCGCTATCTATGTTGCTAGGACTCAGGTAAGATGAATAAAAAACAAGGGAGTAGAGGTTGGCTGTTTGAAGAGGTTGAGTGTGCGACAGATTGTTTGTAGATGTTGATTTGTGTGGAGACTGTGTGACAGATTGTGTGATGATGCTGATTTGTGTCGTTGAAGAAACTGTGTGAGAGGTGTCCTCCCATTTGCAAGACTTACATTTGTGAGACACCAATTTGTGCGACAGTGGAGAGGGTCGTTAATTAAGAAAGCAAACAAAGCTCCCCTACTTTAAAGTGGATTAGCACAGGGACTGTTCAACTAAAACCCACTCGGGAAGCACTGAGAAGTTTTTACATGAATTATTTATTATTTATTTTAGAATTAAAGGTTTAATTAGGTTTTAACTGTTGATAATTTAAAATTTTAGGAAGAGAACCCTGTAAATGTTTCACAATAAAATATGTTTAAAGTAATTACAACCTACTCCGGAAACACTTAAACGTATTTTATTTGTAATATACTGATACATATATAAAATTCTGACGTATGATAGCTGTCATCAGCAAAATGGCTGTCTCCGAACATGACCATCACCCAGAAGATGCCAGTCGCCTTCGTTTTCTCAGCTCCCTCGGGAAGAGAGCTCGAGCTGAACCGAGGATCACCATGCCTGCCCTCTACAACGATGCGATGATGGGACAAGACCCAACAGCTGTGGCAACACTTCCTTCCCGTCAGGTGAGAGCGCTGTCTACAGACACCGCAGCAAGACCATCCCAAGGGTCCTAGAGTCCAGAGCAGAGGTCAACCTTATGGAAAGAGACCTACGACGGCGACAGGTTCCACCTCTTCAGTGATGGAGAAGATGACAAGATTCCTGTCTTTTAAACAGATGAGCAACTTCGACTGCTCCAGTCAGCTTCGATTGTCTACATGGATGGTGCATTCTCTGCATGTCCCGAACTTTGGAATCAACTGTACATTCTACACGGCAGAAAAGGATCCTGTACCTATCCCTTGGTGTTTGCGTTGCTTCCTGACCGTCGACAAGCTACCTACCAACTCCTGTTCTCTGGGCTAAAGATCCATGTTCAGCAGCTCCTCCACCAGCCTCTAAACCCTGACACGTTTCAAGCGGACTTTGGGGTAGCTGCCATTAGAGCACTGGAACGTGCGTTTCCCACTTCCGAAGTAAATGGGTGTTTTTTTCCACTATACACAGGCTGTCTGGAGAAAAACCCAAGAACTTGGCCTGGCTGCCTTGTATCAAGATGACCCCCTGGTCCAACAGTCAATACGTCGAGCTGCTTCCCTACCACTTCTGCCTCTGCTTCAAGTTCAAGATGTGTGGCTGGACACGATGAACACCTTCCCCGACGTCAGCGGTTCAGAGGCCTTCAAAGACTACGTAACCGCAACGTGGGTGGATGACGATGCACGTTTCCCGCTGACTTTGTGGAACCACTTTGACACCTTCGGCCCGAGGACCAATAACAACTTGGAGGGGTTTCACAGTCGCCTGAATTCGTCTTTGAGCCATCGCAACCCTAACCTCTACAGATTTGTTCAGATTATCAAGAATATCGAGAAGGCAGAGCGAGTTAAGCTGACCTAACTTGATCTTGGTGCGGCCCCTCGACCACGAAAGCGAGTGTACCGCCTCAAGGATCAACTCACTGCTGGAACCAAAACGTCGCTATAGTACCTGGATGCAGTGGGCAAACTTATTAAACTATGATGAACAGAGGTTTCCTAACATTGACGTACTTTAGACATCATGCAAATGAAGATTATATATGAAATAAACAGTTGTTTTTTTGTTTTTGTTTTGCTTATATTTATTTATTTATTTATTTATTTGTTTATCGGATGTCTTTTTTCAGATATCTTCTTAGGGTCTTTAGTTTGGTGGGCTCTGCCAATTTGCATTCAGGGGTCAATTAGTTAATGGTTGATTGCACACACCTGATTACGGGGTGTCTAACAAATGGGAGGCCTTGCAAATGGGAGTAGACCGTGTGAGAGATTGTTTACAGGCTTACTGTGTTGCTATTGTTTGTTGAAGCTGACTGTGTGACTGGATCTGTAGAGGCTGACACTGCGATAGAAGTTGAGCATCTTGCTCACTGTGTTCCCGATTGTGTGTAGAGGTTGCCTGTGCGCTGAATATATCTAGAGGTTGATTGTGTGATTGAGACTGACTTGTAATGTTTTTTCGCGTGAGATTCGATGTGTATTCATCATACGGTACATGAGGGGGTCTTTTACGTTGACTGCATTTGGCAAAATGTTGAATTTTCAGCCTGTTTTGAGTCCAAAGCCCGACTGGGGTCCAGCGGACCCGGCCTACCAAGCGGAGTACCACCGCCAGAAGTCCCGAAACTTAACCATGACTGACAAAATCAAGGCAGTGTTTAGCACGTGAGGTTATCATTGACCTTTGAGACAAGTGTCATTTTCATTCGGAATGAACTTAATTTCTCGGGAACTCAGTGACAATATTCATGATATACCATTCGAAACAGCCCAAAACAGCCTGTATTATTTATTATATTTAGTCAAACACGCTGCCCCAAACCTGACACTGTGCCGTATTTCTTCATGGAACAGTGACCCTCGTTTTACAGTATCCTTTGATGCAATGTCCGTACCCTTTTAAATGGTTGAAGGTGATCCGAATTTCGAGGTATGGCGTAATGGTATTGTCATTGATGTCAGTTACTTTAATCATAATAACTTAACTGCAACCAGCAGGCTATATAGCCCTAAACCCATTGTGTGATGGATTACAGCTTGTACATTACTCATTATCTTGTTTGAATAAACTATTTCTGTTCTTGTTTCTTTCGTTGTTGTTAACCCACTCAGTACTATAGGGTTGTATGACATCGGTCTTAGAATGGTTGAATCTGGATAGGACAATCCAGTGACCTACATCATGGACATCGGTCTATGTTATTTGGATGCGATAATATGGATCAGCGATGTCAGCGAGCGTGAACACCAGATCCTGTTAGTCAGACCCTTCGACAAGCCTTGGTTGCTGAAAATCAGTTCTTACTGAAAACGATCTTCACGGGTTATTTCTGATGGCATCTCATTTGTCACTGAATCAACTGATGCAGAAGGACTGCATCGCACTGAAGTGAGTGATTTTAGCTTTACGCTGCTCTTAGCAATATCCCAGCAATATTACGGCGGGTGACACCGTGTACTTCGCACATCTGGAAATGGAACCCGGGTCTTCGGTGTGACGCTTTAACCACTGTGCTACACTACCACTCCGTATTGACATACGGTGAAAAACGTTTATAACGAGTGAGTAAATGTAGTTTTATGAGACTTTAGCCATAATCCACCAATATCACGGCGGGGGGACAGAAGAAAAAGGCTTCAGACATTGTGGGGAATCTGATTCTTCCTTGTGAAAAGCGGACAGTTAACCACTGGGTTACACAACCGCTCCGCTTTTAACGGATTCAAGACACAAGAAACGGGTGGTTTATGGACCAGTTCCTGATTGCTGTAGTCGAAACGGTATATAGCCTGACAAAACAGTGCTCCCTTTGAGGTCGTCATCACCATAGTTTACTGCACTGAGAAAACTATAGGTAACAGAAGATATGACAAAGGAATTCGATGTTCTCGAAATGGGAATGGGACCTGAACTATCACATTGTGATAACTCGTTTGAATATGGTTTGCTTGTTTTTAATGTCAGTGTCCGCAATATTCCAGCTATAAGGCGGCAGTCTGTAAACAAAAGAATCTTGACCAGTCACACTAGTGATCATGATCATTAAACGTCCATCCACGCAATTTGGATATGATGACATATGTCAAACAAGTCAGCGAGTCTGTTCTATTCTTTACTAGTGTTAGTCGCCTCTTACAACAAACATGGGTTACAGAAGACATTTCTAACCCGGATGTACGCGGGTTAGTCCGAAATAGGACTCTGAGAAACCAACAAACAATAAAACCAATGTGATTTAATCATCAAATGTAATTTGAAACCTGATTACTGGAACATGTTACTGTGATTCTACAAATTCAAAGGCAGCATGACTGGTATAAAAACAACCCTCATTGTACCAAAATGACAGAGATGGTAATATTCAGGTCACTCAAGCAATGGTCAAGGTTCCAAAATAGTATTCTGTCTAAGAATAAAAACAACCCTCATTGTACCAAAATGACAGAGATGGTAATATTCAGGTCACTCAAGCAATGGTCAAGGTTCCAAAATAGTATTCTGTCTAAGAATAATCAAAGCAAGAGATTCTAGATATCTGTGTATGCCAATGGACAAATGTGTTTGGCTGTAGCACATTACACATCTCTGCCTAAACGGCTGATACCACTGAACATGCTGAATATACACTGTATTACACCTGGAATTGTCGAACACAAGGAATGAACTGCAAACAGCAGTGACTGGTAGAAGAATGTTAGCCTGAACACAGTATTTCAGGGCCTAAGACCACAGGACCCATCATACCCAATCTTGTGTCCCTTTGACCAAAGCAGGGCTCAATTTACGAGATATTAACCTACTTGGACCAGGTGCAACAAATGATAAAAACCTAGTTGCACAAGACAAATTCCAGATGCACTGCTTTTAACTGCAATGAGTAACTGAATTATTTTGATGTTTCAATTAGAAGTTTACCAACTCAAAAATTGGCATGCACCTCAATGCAGGTTAGACTAATAACTAGGACATACTCTGTAATTTTGGGTTGCACCAGTACACATGGTACAAGGAACAAAGCACTAAATCGAGCCCTGCAAAGTCATGGTTCAAACCTCTTCATAATACTCAATCATTGTACAATGTAATAAGTTTAGGTGTGTGAACAGCCTCTTGCGAGTTCTCATGACAATTAGTCCTACTCCTAGGCAATGTATGTTGGTTGTAAGAGGGGATTGGGCAGGCAAGATTGGGAGACTTTGGTGATGGTGACATCATCACAACAGCAACCAAATGGCTTGAATAATGGCTGACATCTTACATAAAAACAAACGAGCTTTAGAGGATCTTTACATGGCAGATATTGAAGATATTATTATTATTATTATGATCCAAATCTGAAGAATAATCTTTCACATTAGGTCAAAACAAATATGCAGGAATTTTGAGTCATCGCTTGAGGTGGGTTTGTTATTTTAAAAAAAACCTTGAATTTCCTTTGAGCCAAATTTGCCAGGACACACTGAGCAAGGAGTGATCCTGATCTTAAATCACTATCATTTGTACTTGTAAATGCTAAATGTATGGGGTGCTTCAATTTGTCTGTACATACATATTTAGTGTACCTGTTTGTGTAAATCTGGATTGATAGTGCTGGCTAATTCACATACTCATCCACAGTTTTACATGGATACCACTGACAATGACTCAGAGTATCCCAGAGCTGTCACACACAGCAGCCTCAGAGGGTGGAAACATTACCATCATTTAAAGTCTTTAGTAAGACTCAGCCAGGTGGTAAAACTACAAACTTACCAGTTTTGGGGCAGATGTTCTAATCACATCACAGAGGTACAATTATATAGTTTTGAAAGAAAACACCAAGCTGGGCCCCATAAAACAAATATCTTAGATCCTGACATACCTATGTATCGGAGTCTACGCAAAATGTATATACCTTTACGTATCCATTGGGTGTTACGTACAATAAACCATCATCATCTACACAGATGCCATCAGGGGAATGAAGACCATCCTCTCCTTGGAGAACGTATCTCACAAACTGCATAGATTCTGACAGCTGTCTCACATTGTTGGAGGTTTCATCAACCAGCAGGATGTCTCCCGTGGTGGTTGTAGCGATTCCTTGCGGGCATGTCAAAGTTCTGCCCCCTTTTGGAGTGTAAGTGCAAATAGGGCCCCCTTCACAAGTTAAAGATACAAGGGAATAAACATCTTCATTACTGAGTATAAGATTCTTGTTGCTGGTAACATGGATAAAGTCTGGGCTCCCTATCAGTCCCGTGTTGAAGGAATGGAGTACATTCCCTGCTAAGTCCAGTATGTCCACATTGTCAGTGTATGTACCTGCCACCAGTTGAGAAGGACTGAGATAGGCCAGAACACAGTATTGTTTGCTTGTTTTGACAGTTGACAAGACAATAGGTTCTTGAGTTATGTCAACTGTAACTATTTCATTAATGTCAGGAATAGTGACAGCTACCTGACTCCCAGTTAGATTTGCTATCTGCCATGGATAATCCGAAAACAGCAGGTGTTTATGAAATGATTTGGACTTTGAGGTGTAGTATGCTTTGAGTTTGTTGTTACCGCAATCTGCCACTATGGTTACTTTAATTCCATTAACAGTCACCACAGTGACGTCATGCAAAGACGGATCACATGTGTCCTCATCATCCTTGAGGTCAATGCTGTGATGTAAAACAGGACAAGAATGGCGGTCACTAATGTCATGAACAACGTCAACCTCGCCAAGTCCAAGTTCATCGACTGCTTTCCTCAGTTTGTCCATGTTATGAGTGAATACAACCCTTCCTGGTGCTGCCAGGTTGTCTGTTTGTCTGTTGTCAGGAGATGCTTCATCCATCGACTCATAGATGGCAAACATGTCCATCTCAGTATTGGATGTCACAGCACCGGATATGGTCTCATACTGCTGTTGGAACAACTGAAGCTCCTTTTCCAGGTGAGCAACCTCTCTTTGAAACTTCTGAGAGTGACTATTACAAAATTCATTAACATCATCAATCAGATGCCTCTCTTTCCTTAAAATAACATCTACCAACGTTTCACGTGCCTTTTGGATTTGATCTTTAATGTTCTGTGCATTACTCCTAATATTTTCAAACGTATCTTTTCTCAAGTCAACGAATTTTTTTGTGGTTGCCATGTTGACTCTTAGTCGTTTCATTTTGTTTGTCAGCTGTTCCTTAACTATTGGGACCATACTCTCTATTGTATCAACTTCATCACATTTCCTGTGGTCAGTACTGCAGCATACAGTACACACCGCCTTCCTGCAGTCTGTACAGAACACCTTCATCTTTTCATTTCTGTGGACATTACACATGAAGCAACGGTTCATTTTGGTATGATTGGGCAAATCCACTACTTCATGATCGTGTGACATTGGCATCACGCTGTGCATCTTAAGACATCCATCACAGAAGGCACAGTCACAGAGGGAGCACCATGAACAGGCTGCAGTTGTCTTCCCTTGTGCTGTGCAAATGCCGCAGCCATTGTCATCTGAAAATATTTTGTAGAAACTATACAGTTTGTGCATTTAACCAACCAATTTATCAACCAATCATTTTCCTAAACATAAATACAGTCTCACTAGTTTCATTAATCTAAGTCAGTATATGTACCTGAGTGTTGCGTGTATGGAAAGGAGGCAAAGAACATCATAAGGTCATGGTTCAAGACACCACCACAATGTGGGTGCCCCCAAAGTACAACATCCATTTTCATGGTATCAGTATTTAGCTTTCCATCAATGTTTGTGTCAAACCATTCAGGTGTGGTTTTTCTTCTTTTCATGATGATATTTGCACACTTTCCCCTCACAAACACACACAACAGCGTGTCACAGGTCCTCAAGGTGCTATGCCTAAAATTTCAAAACCTGTCCCCACCTGCATAAATGTGACAAAACCCTTTCCACATACATAACCAATATCTGCTAAAAGCAGCGTGGGTTGTGCAATTCTGCCTGTTCCATAAGCAGAATTTTGTTTCAACAGTATTACAGCCATATGATGTTGTCCTCACTATGAGTGTCTGAACCAAGGAAGCTACAAAGATTGATATTAACATCCGACAGATCATACTGAAACAAGGATAATCTGGTTATGTAGCTCAACAACACAATTGCAAGCAGAAACTACAGACAGCATGAGGGTCATGTGCTAAAAAGGTTTGTTTACATTTGGAGAAGACCTTTCTTTTCCCTTTATTCTCATCCTTCCCCATGCTTCTTGAGAAACTTGTAGAAGTAACAGATGTAAGAAAACCACTAAAACACCCTTGTAGAGATCAGTAATCTTGTTGAAAGTTTCTAGTTGAGTTGCCTGCACACAATGGCAACTGAAAAGGGAGTGCTTTGGGTTTCTTGTGGTGGACTTCAGCTACAGCTGAGTCAGGGGTGTGCATGTGCAAGGTGAAACTAGATGCTTGCAACTTTAGTCAATCTCATTTCAACTTCACATTTGAAGAACAGGCTCAGGTTACATAACCGTTGTACGGGAAGACCATGACTCATAGATTTGGAATAGTAACATTAAGTGAAAAATTCAGTTTGTTGAGTAATGGTCTTAAAACCGCATGCATTCTACTGTCCAACAAATGACATTGCAAGATTACTTAAGATGAGAAAGAAAAACAACAACTAGGATCCACTTCTTTCATTTTACCAGAAACCAGAAAAAGGCTTCATATATCATGTATATATTCTACACATGTGGGGAATAGGACACCAGTATGACGAGTGAATGTTTTATCATCCCAAACTGTGTACTACAGGAGATATCAGATGTGTGGGATCAGACGATATCTCCTAGGAGATATTGTTTGGACAACAGATTTTGCACAATGCCTTGACAATGCTATGATATCATGAACTTGATGAAGTCAAAAATGCTATGACTTCGCTGCAATGCAAATCTAATGGCAGTGCTGTGTTCAGAGATGTACATTTTTTCATTAAAAACTAATGAAGAATGATTTGGGATGATGAATAGAATCTCACCCGTATGTCTACTGATATCAATTATAAAAAAACACTTTTTGATAAAGGTAAAAATATCCATGGCAAGCCTTGGATATTTGTTACTTTATCAGCTTGGCAAGCCTCGGACATTTGTTACTTTATTAACTCGTGTTGACATATTTGATATCAGTAGACACTTGGGTGAGATTCTCTATTTCACCACTATGCTACTCAGCTGCCCTGTCACTATTAACTGTTTTAACTTACCTAATATACTGTGTCTAAAAAAATTGTCTTTCATTGGACAGTCACACCCACTTGATTTCAAAATGGTCCATTCAATTTGAAAATATCACATTGTTAAAGAGAGATCAGTGAGCCTATACACTATTCAGCAACACATGCATATGCAAGTAATACAGTGTAGCTGGTAAGCAATATGAAGCATAATCACCTTGTAATGCATGTATGGCAGGTAAAAAGTCATCCATCAGATCCTGTATGACATGGCTAGGTTTTAACTCACTGACCCATTCCTCGCCTGAACTGCCAGAGGTCACCTTTGTTTGCTGTCTACAGGATGGACAGTGGATAGACTTGGCTTGTATTGCTTCTGGATGTGTTTTGGTGTATTTCAGCAGACAAGTCTTACAGAATGTGTGATTGCACTCCAGTGTTGCAGGGTCTGTGAATACATTGGTGCAGATGGCACAAGTGAGGTGGTTTTCTGTCAGCTTCTTATAATCCAAGGTTGCCATCTACAAAAGAAATAAAATGTTTCCTTTAACATGTTCAATCATATTATCCTAATGAGAATACACAATTGTGGAAAATGCCAAACAACAGAATGAAACAATAGCTCATAAAATGTGGCCAATTATGGACTTGTAATGTTATAATGTCACTACTGTTGTCCGAGATTTTGAGTGAAATTTAAAATCACAGCCCCCTGATCCAATACCACCTATAGGTCATAAATGTTTGTAGCCAACCACACCAGCCAATGATGTTTCAATTTATCCTGTTTATATCACCCATGAACATATGGGTTATGACTGTATTCAGACCCGTGAAGGTCCCGGGGTAGAATAGGCCTTCAGCAACCCATGCTTGCCATAAAAGGCGACTCAGCTTGTCGTAAGAGCCGACTAACGGGATCGGGTGGTCAGGCTCGCTGACTTAGTTGACACATGTCATCGGTTCCTAATGGCGCAGATCGATGCTCATGTTGTTGATCACTGGATTGTCTGGTCCAGACTCGAATATTTACAGACCGCCGCCATATAGCTGTAATATTGCTGAGTGCGGCGTAAAACTCAACTCACTCACTCACTATGACTGTATTCAACAATCCATGGTCACTGTATGTCTATATAAACATGATAAAGATGCTATTAACAGGATCTGGTGGTCATGCTTGACCTTGTTGATAATGCCATCCATAAAGCAAATATTGATGCTCATGGCATCATCATCATCATCATCATCATCATCATCATCATCATCATCATCATCATCATCATCATCATTCTAAAAAACCACCAATGGTGGTACATGAAACAATTACATGCAATTAACTACAATAAATGCTAAGATAGCAGGGATGTTTATCGACATATATAATACATACAAAGATATATTATAACTAATTGAAAAGGAGTAGATGTTACAGGTTAAATTATATTTTGAGCCTTTTGGAAACAAGTCTAATATATTTGGTAAGTTACATAAGGCGTTTGTTCTTTAGGATTTGAGAAGGTTTGCCATTTTTGAGAGATTCAGCCATTCTACACACAGATGACGTCATAACGTTTTTTCTCCAACCTTGAATAAACTGGTCCTTAAGGATTCACTCAACATTTGAGACTAGCCATGGAATAGAATACCCAAGTGGATTGTTTAGAACATACAAGATTATTTAAGACACTCCTGATGGAATTAAGAGAGGGAAAATCATTAAAGTTGATTTCAGAGTCCAATGATTATGTCAGTCACTGGATTGTCTTGTCCAGACTTGATCATTTACAGTCTATTGACGTACTGGTGTTACACAATATACAAACATGGGGGAGAGATTCACATGGTGAGGTAGTTTGTTAAACGCTAGATACCTGATAGAAAATGGCTTACTGTAAGCTAAAACTTCATCAATGGACACATATCACTTTGATAAAACTCCATAACTCCATTTAAGCAAAATGGGAGCCTCCCGCTCCGTGTGCTTCGAGGTTCAAAGACGTTTGCAACTATAAATTAGTCACATGTCACAACCATCAGATGAAGGAAAAAACAACAACAGGCACACTGCCTTTGCTCTAAAAATATTTGGGCCTCTAATAAGTGCTAATGTTTTTCATAAACTGATGGATATTATTTATTATAAACATTGAAGTGGTTTAAGAAATAGGCACCAGATTTTGAACAGTGGGAGTCTTCAGTACATTTCTCACAGACAAATTTGTAAACTTGTTTTTGAAATATTTTTGAAATTTACCTAAAAAAACAATATTAACTGGGAACATGAATTTGTTTTCAAATTCATATGCATTTGTCTGGATAATTTGTGGGAAGACATAGATAACTCTTTACAGGGAAAGGTTTTCAGTGGAACTGGAAGTGAACAATCAGTAAAGGCTTCAAACTTGAATTTGTACATGCCAGAATATTTCTAGAGCAGATGAAGATGAACTTCAAGCCAATGACACCCACCTCTCTCCCGCCCCCCTCCTGTTGATGTGTACAATACAAAAGTTACCATGTTTACGTAACCCCCCCCCCCACCCCCACCCCCACAGGTGACCTCACACCAAAATCTCTCTCTCACACACAGAGGCACATTGTGTATGAACGATCCCTCTTAAATATTAACTAATGTCCTAGTCATGTTAACAGCAATTGTGCCTGAGCATTAGGAGCTGGCAGATGAAAAGTTTGGGAGAGATTCCTGACCACAGATGAACTGAACTGTAGATGCAGTCGGCTATGTCAGTTTCATGCTTCCCGTTACTCGGTCGTGGAGATGATACTTTTCTTACTGATAAAAAGAGACCCTTATCTCAGTATTCTGTACTTGCTTCGATTACTGGCGTCAAACCCCGTGAAACCAGGTTGCTTAATAAGCTGGGCCCCGTTTCACAAAACTCTCGTAAGCCTAAGGTCTCGTAACTTTTCTCGTAGCATTTGTACCTGACATACTGTAACATAGGAGGTGCAAAGGCTACGGGAAAAGTTACGAGACCTTAGGCTTACGAGAGTTTTGTGAAACGGGGTCCTGGTTTGCGGCCCCCTTTGCGCGTGCAAAGTTGCTTTTATCGACAGACAGACAGACAGACAGACAGACAGATAGATAGATAGACAGACTGATTTTTGCGTGTTAAAAGAATACATTAATTAATATTCATAGTAAATGTTAGTATATTAAGATCTAAGCAGTCTGTTTACTGTTTCGTCAGTCATTCTGATAAAATGTCTCTCATCTGGGACTATCTAGTCTGTCGTACGGACCCTGAAGTTATATATATCCAAGAAAGCCCACGCAAGTCTACAAATGTGGCAAGTCTAGATTTCCATAGCTTCTGAAAATGAAGAAAGTCTCCGGGCTCCATTTCATTATATTTTTTTTCACTTTGAACGTTTTTTCAGTAAAATATGTTCATTTCATAGACTAGCTGTTAGTCTGGGGACTATCCAAAAGTGCACTCACTTGCAAGGAAAGATGAAAGGAATATTGATTGCAATATATATAATTTTTCTTTTAGGAAATTAGCTTTCATATAAAACTCTTTGTGTTTGAAAATAACATCCTAATTTTATCTGCCCGACAAAATTACCTCTAGCTCTTTCAAAATCCTCCAAATCCAAACATCCTGCAGTTAACAAAAGAACGGTGCTGCCATTTTATTCTTTTTCACAAAAGTACATGTTTCGGGTTCCGGGTCCTTTCACCCCAAATCATTTCAACCGGGCTGTGTCATCCCACAGTAGGGAAAAAGAGAAGAAGAAGAAAATTAGTTTATTCCGTGTCACAAATTTTCGACATGTATAAATGTCTTTCATCGACATTAATAATAATAAAAATATTATCTGTTGTTGGAAATCCTTTGCGTAAGCCAGACTGCGAGTGGGAAATGATTTTAAGAAAATCACAAAAGAGTGGTAAATCGTTCTTTGAGGATGGAAGTAAATAGTTTGCCAATACAGATAAGTATCGAAACTGGACGGTATGAATTTGGATCATCAGCGTTTCCCCTTATCTTATTGATAGGCTTAATGCATGTAACCCATGCCTCGGGTAAAATACCTGTATTTATTACAAAATTGAAATAGTCAGTATATACAGCTAATAATGTTGGCGATGATGCTATCAGGTATTCATTTCGTATCATATCTAAGCCATGTGTTATGCTTTTCGTAAGTTTGTTTAAAGCCGACAGTACTTCATTCTCTGTAATAATTCTATTTAGAATCTTATTATCATATTCTGGGGTATCTTCAATATCAAATTCACCATTATCATTTCCGCTTTTTTCCCTTTCATTTACATTCCGGAAGTAATCATGAAATTCTTCCAGAGATGTTTGATCAGTGCCATGCATTGGTTTAGGGTTCAACACTTTCCAGTAGTGTCTTGGTGACGCTTTGATATTGTTTCGGAAACTTTTCCTGAGAAAATGCCCGTTCTGCTACAGATATTTATTCACACATCACTTTTATTCCTTACTTTTTAGACATAACATGCTCTTCTTGTTCCGTTGTCAGTTTTGTTTCTTGAGTATGCATTGTTTGCCCGAAAAAACTGTTGCAGCTGGAAAAATGTCGTTGCACGATATACACAGTAGTCGGAAATTGTCTCATCCTTTGACATTGGTGCAAGTAGTTTTGAAACACCCGAAGTAGGGCTCAGCAAACATGAGGGCTACCAGAGTGCCAGTGTTGGCATCATTAGAGAATTGTTAGCATGTCCTCTTCTTCAGAGGTGAGGTGTTCGATGTGTTCCAGATCCTGGTGTTCGGCCGTTTTCTGTAAATAAAACATACAGTAAAAAATGTGAGAGATTAAAAATTACATATTGCCGGTCGATGTGCGTACATATGTGCATTTTTGTAACACATTAGGTTAAAGTATTTAAATACTAATTATATACAAACACGCATGTATATTTCAAGAATCATTATAAGTACCTCAAGCTTGTTATAGATGATAGTCAGTCCTTTCTCTCAACTGATAACCCAGACAGCCTAACCGTTTTGTCAACTGACCCTAAATTGCAAACTCTAGAGAGGGTAAGGATATCAGCTTCCCTCATGTGTTTGAAGTACCAGTTAACATAAACAAATGCTGCGATAGTATTAGCTGGCAAACAACTTATATAATACATGTGAAGAAGAGACTAGGAACTGTCTCGAAACGTTGTGACCTTGTATAATAAAGAAGTTGAACCATAAAGCATATTTAGTTTCATTCCACCAACTTCTAAATGTCTTTGAAACAAATTACTACAGGGATTTACAGGGGCAAGCAGTAAGTTGTTAATTTGTCAGTACACTTAAGATATGTGAACATGGTCTTGTGTCCGGTGAATTCCATGTTTGTCAGCAATTATTTATTCATTTACATGTTGAATGGCGGCAATCATTTGAAATAGCTTGAGACTGGAGGTCACGTGTTATCATTCTGATTTTAAGGAATGGTTTATACATTCAATGTCCTCTCGCTTTGCAAGAAAGCTGGGTATGGAATCTGTAAGCTGTCTGTTATCTAGTGACCAATGTCTGTCAAACATTTAGCGTTACCATAACAACATCTATGCCAACGTTCCCATTTGGTATCTTCTGTGTGTTTCGGCATGGTCCAAACTAGGACAATTCAAATCTTCTGAAAAAGATGTATTGCACCTGAATATGAATGCATTTGAGAATTCGTTTTCGTTATTTGCATAAAGCTGTGTTGTTAAACTTTCTTGTAAACTTATACCTTCTAACAAATCTTAGATAGCTCTTGAGTAATTCATAACGAGGAGGAGGGTATGACGTCCGTTGTATGTGCAAATTCTAGTGAAATGAAAATGTATCATTTACAAAATTCTTATCAATGTATTTTCTAAAATAAGATATCCATTCTGGGCTGCTACGAATGGTTTACATGTGTATTGACATACTAGTGCGGGAGGGTCAGAGGGGTAGTCTAGTGGTTCAATCGTTCGTCCGGGTTTGACTCCCCATGTTGGTACAGTGCATATGTGTGAAGCTCCTAACTGGTTCCTCCGTCGCGATATTGCTGGGATGTTGCTAAAAACGGCGTAAAACTCAGCTCACTCACTACTGGTGTTGGAGTTGTCCCCATATGAACTAATACGACAGGCACACACCGCCCCTATTAGCACCATATCCTGTAAAGAATGTTAAGCACTCCCAGTAATTTTTACTAATTTGTATGTTTGTATCAATGACATGCATGCAGAGAATGTTGGTAAAGCTACATGTTTTTCTGTCCGTAAGACCACAAGAAAGTACAAGAACAGGTAGTGGTGGGGTACGTAGCCTTGTAGCTCAAGCGATCACTCATCACGCCGAAGACCGGGGTAGTAAAATGCATTCTACGGATGAATACTGTGATCATAGGTATTAATTAGTTATCAAAACATTGGGTCATATCCGGTGTGGGTGTACATATGTGTGACTTTCACCTTACCCCAGTGTGACCCTTATATACCGAGTTGTGCAAAAAGTGTTCGGACACTTGACTTACTTCCCACAGATTTACATGTAAACAGTTAATGTAGAGTAGCATGGATAATTTTCATGTATTTAATTTTCGTGAGATCAAAGTCATTGTACATTTTTGAGGGATCATCTTAGCTACTATCCCATATTTTTTGTTTAATTTTCCATTGCTTATTTATCGAATGACTACAATTTAATCAACATATGTTCAGTGCCGTGAACTCCTTTAAATGGGCGGCTTATGGGACTGTGCATTGGGGAACCATACGTAAATTGGTAAATGTGATGTCATTAGTTAAATAGTGGTCGAGAAATTGAACTCAAATTATGTGCACAGAGCAGAGACTATTTCAAATTTGCCTATCATATTTTACAAAGACCATCGTAAACTCACTTCATGAAAAATATTTATAATACACTAAATTAACATGTAAGTCTATTGAAATTACGTCAAGGTGTCGGAATACTTTTTGCACAGATCTGTATTTCTTTTGGTAGAAGGTGAGCCCGAGAATATTATGGTTAGAATCGGTCTTCAGTAACGCGTGCATGTCTTAAGAAGTGACTAACGGGATCGGTTAGACTAAGGCTTAGTCTCTGAATATATATAGTTCTGATAGTAATTAAGAAAAAAACTCATTTTAATTGAAAAGGAGACCCAGGGAGACCAGAGATTCAGAACCTGGAGAAATCTAGACTTGCTTCATTTAAAGCATTAGCACTGCAGAGAAGGCGTGGCATTAGGCAAAATAACATTAGGCAAAAACACAAACTACGGATCTTGTTAAACTCGCTGACTTAGTTGACACGTCATTGTATCCCATTTCCGTAGATCGATGCTCATGCTGTTGATCACTGGATTGTTTGGCCCAGAATGTATTATTTACAGACGTATTATTTCCATATATCTGGATCATTGCTGAGTGCGGCGCATTCCTCGTATGAGCAATGTGTTTACATAGCCCATAACAGTAATTTTCAACAAAACGTTTAATTGTGGTCACATCCTGTATATCACTTGCATTCGACCCGTTGTTGTACTTTTCAAACACTTTTTCAGCCATCACAGTCGAGGTAACAACATCTATCAATCTATGAAACTTGTAGCTGACGTCTCCCGGATTCACTTGCAACCTACAACCAAGATTTCATCACACCACGATACTATTGCCCCCACTGTGCTGGGTCACCTGTGACCGCATTATCTGCCCAGTTCGCACGCTCTCCCATCCCTGTCCAGTGAGAGATAACTCCATTGGGCAGTCGTAATGCAACAGGTGTTAAAACCCTGAAGAAATATCTGAGCACGTTAATTTCTACCAACAATTATAGCACGTCTCCACAACACGCCCGTGACACACACTGAAGCTATTCAGGCTGTGGTATTTACATCCAATGTCAAGGTCGTTCACATAACTTACGCGATCTGTTTTCCTGTGCGCTTTGAGGTAAAGGAAAATCCTTCCTAATACAGTAACGTTCTGCATGACACAGTTTGGTCAGTGCATTAACATATAATATATAACATTACCATGTGGGCTTTAACGTGGTTGTAGGGACATTGCGCCAAAGTCAACGGACAAGTTGTTTGAGTCTAAAGTGTTCTATTTATAGTGGATATTCCCCACGTACACCGCGCTGGTTATATCAGGGCTGCTGAAGTTGGAACAGTTCGCCAGTGGTAGGTAGATCTACTTGTTGTGGTTGTGCGAACCTTCTATATTCACGGTATCGAGTAAACAAGACGACACCTCTACAGTATGGACACAGTTTAATACAGACAGTATCGCGTCATGTCTTGACTGTATATATAGAACCGCATCGAGGCTTTGGCTAGTTAGTATACACGTTTTTGTGCGCTTTGCATATATTACTATTATGGTTGTGTACCATATCTTTACGTTGCATATTGATAACAACACGTGGTATCAACTATTATTTGTCAATGTCACTCTATATTATTTATAGATTTTTTAAACAATGCATTATATAGTTACTAAATGTTTTAAAAATGCATATGTGAACTCATTTTATCTCTGTGTCAGCATGACATGTTTTAGTTTATTTACTCGATGTATCAGCTGAGATATATGGTTTGTGTGTGCTATCGAGGTGAGTCATATGATCTTCGACGCTGTTTTATCGATCTGCGTTAATAGCGGTAAGTGCCCCGTGTCCGCTTAAGTGCATGACACGGTCTGCTCACGTCATTGCCGGCTTCTACGGTGTAGATGTTGCAACATCCTCGTAGCTGTCATTTCCGGATCAAGATATTTGTAGGGGATATATAGGGGTTGGGGACACAAAGTCTTACTTCACCTCCTGCGTTAATGGCTCCATGTCGGCAGTCTAACTGAATCTCAGCAGGGTTGAGGTTTGTTTGTTTCTTTTTTGACTTAGCTATGTGGCGGCGGTATGTAAATATTCGAGTCTGTATCAAACAATTCAGTGATTGATATCATGAGCATCGGTCAACACAACTAGGTCAAGATTGGTATTGTCTGGCTTCAGAGGTTATAACTATTTGACGTCTACGTTTATAGATGTTACTAGATGTACAGAGCGTTTCTACAGGGGTTTTCGTCATCTTGGTCCTGGGTGTTACTAATTTATAGCACGATGTTGAAATACACTCCATCTAAAATTACTGTCACAATCCGTGGCTTGTAAACTGACATTTGCGCACTTGAGCTATGATTTGTCAACCAAAATATGATTAATTGGATAAGAGCACCATGATGAACACTCAGTTTTGACCTTGACCACGTTTTCTTCCCACTAGTGAGGAGCAACACACAAAACATGGCTGACTTCGAAAGCAAGGAAGCAACAGTTCCAACCAATGCAGTTGCAGAGGAAGAGCAACCTCTCCGAAGTACCCAAGAGTCCGCCACATCGGTACCCGCGGCATCTACCCATGTAACTAGATTTGACTTCGAGGGCCAAACAGCTGCTCCACAGGACCTGGAGCGGGAACACTGGACCTGGAATGCCGAGTTCATCATGGCCGCGTTGGCATTTGCCACGGACTACAGATATATGTTAATGTTCCCGTATTTGTGTTACTCTTTCGGAGGAAGTAAGTACTCAGTGTCATTATGTGCTGTCCATATTCATTCATTTCGCAGGCTGGAGAACATAGAATATTGTGTACATGCCAACCCATCATTTGCGACCTAAATGTAGACACGGAGATGCCATAAAGGTTCCAACATGTGGGCAGTGTGGGCCTGTGGGCAACACTAGTGGAAGAGTATGGTTTTACGCCACTTTTAGCAATATTCCAGCAATATCACGACGAGAGACACCAGAAACCTGACTTCACACATTGCGACCATGTTGGTAATCGGTCTTCGGCTAGTATGCTAGCCAACCGCCCCTGTAGACAATACTAAGATGCCTACGTGTGGGATTACATACATGTGAGGTGGATTGAAGTTCACAGCACGAAGCCACATGAATGTAGTTGTGTAGGCAATGTTCATGTACATGTAGAGAAAATATGATGACTTTTAGGTGTAGAAAATGTTGACTGTGAAGTCTTAATGAGTGACTGGGTGTAGGTTTACGCCGCCTTTAGCAATATTCCGATACCATCACGGCGGGGGATATGGGTTTCACACATAGTACACATGTGGGAAATCGAACCCGGGTCTTCGACGTGACGATCGAACGCTTTAACCACTAGGCTACCCCACCGCCCATGTCCCGCCTAAAATACAGTGACACGCTGACACTACCTGGCCGTCCAGTTTTGACCTCTCTTTCTTTCCAAATTTGGAGTTAAGTCCTTGAATTACGAGTTTCATTTAGAGATTTTACTTTCAAAAGAAGTGTTACAGGTTGGACTGCAAGATCTTCATTCTCTTGTGGGTATGGAAAGTTATATTGTCAAACATTATGGGGGCTGTGTTACGCCATTTACCGAAATCTAGACTCGTTGCAACCTACTTCACGTCATCTGCCTTACAGCAGCTTCGAACCATTTGCACTGTCACGGCGTCCTTCTTTCCAGGTTCTTTCATTATCCTGTACGGTCTCTTCCTCCTTCTGTTCGGAGTTCCCATCCTCTACATGGATATAAGTCTGGGTCAGTTCTGCGGTAAAGGCCCGGTGCACATCTATAACCTCAGTCCACTCCTCCGAGGTAAGGTCATAGGTCACGCCCTACCCTTTCACCACCTTGTCCTTACTCCTTATCCTGTTCTTTATCGTCTTCCTCTCCGTCGGTTGTCCTGCTTCTTGTCCCTCTCCTCATCGTCTTCCTCGCCATCGGTTGTCCTGCTCCTTGTGCCTGTCCTCATCGTCTTCCTCACCGTCAGCTTCACCCTTGTCCTCCCATTATCCCTTTCCTCGTTGTCTTCCTCACCGTCAGCTGTCCTCATCCTTGCCCTCGCCCTATCCCCCTTGTTATCGTCTTCTATTCCGTCTGCTGTCCTCACCCTTGTCCTCCCATTATCCCTCTCCTCGTTGTCTTCCTCACCGTCAGCTGTCCTCATCCTTGCCCTCGCCCTATCCCCCTTGTTATCGTCTTCTATTCCGTCTGCTGTCCTCACCCTTGTCCTCCCATTATCCCTCTCCTCGTTGTCTTCCTCACCGTCAGCTGTCCTCATCCTTGTCCTCGCCCTATCCCCCTTGTTATCGTCTTCTATTCCGTCTGCTGTCCTCACCCTTGTCCTCCCATTATCCCTCCCCTCGTTGTCTTCCTCACCGTCAGCTGTCCCCATCCTTGTCCTCGCCCTATCCCCCTTGTTATCGTCTTCTATTCCGTTTGCTGTCCTCACCCTTGTCTTCCCATTATCCGACTCAGCTTGTCGTAAGAGGCGACTAACGGGATCGGGTGGTCAGGCTCGCTGACTTGGTTGACACATGTCATCGGTTCCCAATTGCGCAGATCGATGCTCATGTTGCTGATCACTGGATTGTCTGGTCCCGACTTGATTATTTACAGACCGCCGCCATATAGCTGGAATATTGCTGAGTGCGGCGTAAAACTAAACTCACTTACTCACTTCCCATGATCCCTCTCCTCATTGTCGGCCGTCCTCATCCTTGCCCGCGCCCTCATCCCTCTGTTTATCGCCTTTCTCTCCACCGGTTGTCTTCCCTTTGTTCTCCCGCATCCCTATTCTTAACGCCTTCTCCTCCGTCTACTGCCCACATCCTTGTCTTCCCAATATGCCTCTCCTCATCGTCTTGCTCTCCGTCTACTGTCCTCATCCTTGTCCTCCTCCCCACCCCGACCATCTCTCTCGTTGTCTTCCTCTCTTTAGGTTGTCCTCCCATTATCCCTGTCCTCGTAGTCTCCCTCGCTCTCTCCTTATCTTAATCTCCGTCGGTTGTCCTCCTCCTTTCCCCCTTATCCTCAAACTACTTGTCCTCGTCCAGCTCCTCGTTTTTCTTATATTGCTGTTTTTCTTGTTACAGGTATCGGCGTGGGAATGGTTGTAGTGACAGCTATTTCTCATCCTATACATGGCGTGATCGCGTCATGGAGTATGTACTACCTGTTCCAATCAGGGTCATCTGTTTTACCATGGTCTACTTGCAGCAACGAATGGAACACCGCCTCATGCATCGATGATCAAACATCATTCTTGAACACAACTCGAGACCCATACATGTTCAGTCGACTGTCGTCCCCTGCTCTTGAATACTTTAAGTAAGGCACAAAGATGAACAAAACCCGCCATAAGTACCTATATGGATGTGAATGTGGTACATGTGCGTTGTAATGATATTTTTGTTTGCATATTTATACAGTGCGTAACCACATGTCATGAGTTGAACACTTCGTTTAGACAACTCAGGAATCATTAAATATATTTGGGGCCGTGGAGGGGGTAAGAGAGAAGGAGCTTGTCACGCTGAAGACCCAGGTTTTAATCCCAACATGGATACAATGTGTGAAGCCTATTTCTGCTGCTTTCTAACCGCGCAGTTACGTTGCCAGAATATTGCTGTAAGCGTGAAACCCATCTCACTCACTCACTCATTCACTCGTAATAGGAAGCGTTATTAAAAATTGTTGCTACAATGTTTGAGCTATCTAATACCTGTCACATTCAAGTGCTAATTAATCCATTTACGGGCGGTAGTGGAACCCAGTGGTTAAAGCGTTCGCTCGAAACCCGGGTTCGATTCCCCAGATAGAAAAAGATATGTCTTTGCTTTTTCCGGTTTTCCAGTTTCGTGAGTGTGTGGGATTTAATACCGCTGCAAAAGGCCAGTACAATATATATATATATATATATATAGTCTATGCACTGTAAAATGTTCACGACACTTGTATTATAAACACGAAATGATTGAAGAAGTGTGTCTTCCTTTTCATTGCAGTAATCGAGTCTTGCAAATTTCTTCTGGTATCGAAGAATCAGGAGGACTACGGTGGGAGCTGGTCGGATGTAGGTTCGCTACAGTGCTTCTCGCATTTGCTGCTTTGTTCTGGGGAGTTAAGGTTATAGGGAAGGTATGTAAAACACGTTCGTTCATTTGGCCAGTGCACCAAACCACAACTGAATTAACCATAAAGGGACACCACTACACCTACTACACTACCCTCTAAGTACCATAATAGTTATAAGTATCTTTTGACTTGTAAGACGCATAGTGTTTTCAGTTTCTAGCTGTTTCCCGATGTTAGACTCGAGTATTTTAAGAATGATAAACTATGAACAGCCCACATCGTTTTATAGAAATTCAACATAATGAACATAATGAAAAGCCAGTGGTCGGCTACCTACATATTGTCATGTAGGGGGTTAGTGTTATGTTGGGGTTGGTTTGTGCGTTGGTTTATATATACGGTGAGGTTTGGGGTTCGGGGGAGGGATGTGATCAGGTAATTATCACAATACCAAACTAAATCAGAAAGAAGGTCATGACCACTCAAAACGACATAATCTGGTGATGTATTTTCTGAAACTTTGTATTCCTTGGTATGACCATACAGACTGTCTCTCCAGGTGATGCTCGTCACGGTGCCGCTCACCTTCCTCCTCCTCCTGGCACTGTTTATAAGGTCCATGACACTACCCGGATCACTGGACGGTATACAATACCTCCTCATGCCTTACGAAGGACGTCTCCTGCAAATGCAGGTGAGGCTTGCTGTACCTGTATAAGTGTGTGTTCGTACGTGCATATATTGTCTTTGTGTTACAGTATCAAAGTAATGCTCAAAAGAAACGACATTGGATATATGAAAGAACATTAAAGAAAAGCAAACCTCTTCTAAAAATTTTCTGTGGTAAACATTTTAGAATCTTGTCAATAATAAGTGTACAAAAATTCATTACAATCAATCCTTTACAATCAATAGGACAGGTCTCGTGCATTAATATAGAGCAAAGGGAGCACGATCCCGCTGCCCCTTAGAGTTTTTTGTGTGATGAAGGCATGCTTGGGATGGGCTGCGGGCTGACATCAGTTTTTTCAATATTTCATGTTAATTCAGACGTGGATCTATGCCCTACTCAGCGCATTGTATGCAGTGGGGGTGGCATCAGGAACCATCAACACGCTGGCAAGCTACAAACACTTCAGATCTACGGCACTGAGGTCAGTTGTAATCATGATTTGTGAAATCACCATTACCTTCAAATCTATCGATCATATCAATATCCCATGGTCAAGTTTGACCATTCAAAGTGGATGTACGAATTGTAACTGTTAACTTGGACGTCAGTTTGCCTTAGAAGTTAGAACTGTTGTTTTCAATGATTTCCTGACACTTTTTCTGATTTGGTTTCATTTCGTGAACATATATTGTCAGGACTATTTAGAAACGATACAAAGTGGCTTCCGTTGCTTTCAATGTTTTTGTCACACTTTATCAAATTTAATTTCATTTCGTGAACATATATTGTCATTCACATAAAAAAACGATACAAAATAACTTCTGTTGTTTTCAGAGATTCCTTTATTGTTGTTGGAGCATCTCTGATAGTAGGAATTGTTTCAAGCTTGATGATGTTTGGCTTTTTCGGAGCACTTGCTGAACATAGAAACATGCCAGTTGATCACGTAGCAGATGGTGGTAAGTTTTACACTTGTCGATCTGCTTAATTCGGACATTCTGTGTTTTGTTAAATGTGGACCTTTTTTCTTTCATTTACATTTGATGGGAAAGGTTCCGTTCTTAATTTACAGACCTATGAAGACCAGGGTTAGAATATTGGCCATTAGTAACCCATGCTTATCCTAAGAGGCGACGACCTGGATCGGGTGGTCAGACTCAATGACTTGGTTGACTCGTCATTGGTTCCCAGTAGCACAAACCGATGCTCATGCTGTTGATCACTAAATTGTCTGGTCCAGACTCGACTGTTTATAGACCGCCGCCATATAGGTGGAATATTGCGGAGTGCGGCGTAGAACTAAACTCACTCTGAGTTTACATTTGACCTCATGTTTCATTTGTATTCTTCGTATAAAACATACATAGTTACATATAACTGCGACAAAATACCAGGCTTGGCTGAAAACTTCTAAGCCTCACTGTGAAAAAAAGTTACAAAGTCCACGTTTGTAATTTATTTTGCTACATAGTCCCTTTCCAAGTTCACACACTTTTGCCAGCGATGCTGCAAGGCCCGAATCCCGGTCAGGAAGAAATCTTCTTCAGCTACCCTAAAAAAATCAGTCACAGCGGAAATGACATCATCATTACTTGCGAAATGGCGACCGGCGAGTTCCTTTTTCATTTTTGGGAACAGGTGTAAGTCAGAAAGAGCCAAATCAGGTGAATAAGGAGGATGGTCAATGAGTTCAAAGCCACAATCGCGGATTGTTGACATGGCCACCACCGATTTGTGAACAGGCGCATTGTCTTGGTGGAAGAGGACACCTTTAGCGATCATCCCTCGTCGTTTGGCTTTGATTGTTTCTCGCAACTGGTTCAGTAGATCAGCATAGTATCTGCCGTTGATAGTTTGACCTTTTTCAAGATAATCAATGAGCAGAATGCCCCTGGAATCCCAAAAGACTGATGCCATCACCTTTCCAGCTGAAGGAACAGACTTGGCTTTCTTCGGAGCTGGTGAATCAGGATGCTTCCACTGTTTTGACTGTAGTTTTGTTTCTGGTTGAAAGTGATGTATCCAGGTCTCATCCATGGTTACAAATCGTGCCACAAAATCATCGGGATCTGCTTCAAAACGACGCAAATTGTCATGGGACGTCTGGAACCTGACACGTTTCTGTTCTGCTGTCAAGAGCTTTGGCACCCATCTTGCAGAAACTTTAGTCATTCCTAATTCGTTGGTGATAATATGCTCAACCCTCTCATGAGAGATGCCCACTACACTAGCAATATGTCGAGTAGTCAATCGTCGATCATCCATCAACATATCGAGCACTCGCGTGATGTTTTCTGGAGTGGTTGCTGTTGAAGGCCTCCCTGAGCGTGGGTTATCATCAAGGTTTTGTCTGCCACGCTTAAATTCTGCAGCCCACTTCTTTACTGTGGAAAATGAAGGAGCATCATCCCCTAGAGTGGAGACCATGTCAGCATGTATCTGTGTTGGGGACATCCCTTTCTTTTGCAAGTACTTGATGACTGCCCTGTATTCAGTTTTGTCCATTTCTGAGGATTTCAGAGGGTAGGTTTACCAAAAGAGCTGT
Source organism: Haliotis asinina (assembly GCF_037392515.1). NCBI lineage: Eukaryota > Metazoa > Mollusca > Gastropoda > Lepetellida > Haliotidae > Haliotis > Haliotis asinina. Next base: position 46,353,930 of record NC_090291.1, on the reverse strand, counting down.
AGTTGAGATAAAACTATTAGTACGTTTGTAGTTCTTGTGTCTATGATTCACTAAATGATTGTCCTCATTGGTGGCAAACACCTGTCTCTACCTGGTGGGTAAAAACCACTCAGGCTGAGAACTTTTCAGCCAACCCTCGTACAAACGTATCATATCTTTGCCAGGGGCAGAATCCATTGAACGGTTTTTAGTAAGCATTGTTCACTATCAAAATGTTTGTACCAGGCGCTTACCTTTAAATTTCGCGTATCCTGCTCCTATGGTGACAACTGTTACAACCACATTCAACAGCAAGTAATTTATTGATCTGTGCTAAACATGGGAACAGGTATTTCAAGTGTTCTAGTTTTATTAAACAACAGTCTTGTCAGTCGTGCGATAAATTTCGAAATGACCTTAACATTCCCACCTGGGCGGTGGGGTGGCCTTGTAGTTATTGCGCTCACTCGCCTCGTTGATGCAACAGGTTCGATTCTCCACATGGGTAGAATTTGTGAAGCCTGATTCTGATATTGCTGGAATATTGCTAAAAGCAGCGTAAAGCTGAACTTTCTCACATTCCAACCAAACCACGGAGACTGACATTAATTGCAACACGCTGTATGTTATGTCTGCTGATTCTGACGGCGACTTTGCCGTTCCCTTTCATTCCCCAAACAATATTTCCCATTCTAATCAGACTCGAGGTGACGATTTTCAGTAATTCAGAATATGATAATTAAAATCACATCTGAACTTTCTTGGGAAACGGACATGTTTAACACAAGGGTACGTATTCGAAGCTTGTAAACTTAGTTGACGTGTTAGTGTTTATCAAAGATGCAAAATACAGAGTTAGAGAGTGCATAAGCTTTTTATCCTGCTTTGAGCACAGTTCCAACAATATCAACTGTGGGATTCGAACCCGGGTCTTCCACGTGACACAAAACGTAACAGATGGAATAATATTTCGGTCAACAACTGTTGAGTTACAGAACGCGTTTTTGTGACGTTATATGCTTCATAACTGCGTACTAAATAGCGACATTACGAAGCATGTGCCTCCCGATACAATGCATATCTCGATACTCAAGTCACACGCACGCACGCACGCACACACACGAATTTATGTAGTCAAACACCATACACACACCTACCTTTATGTAGTCAAACGCTACACACACACACCTTTATGTATTCAAACACCACACACACACCTTCATGTAGTTAAACACCACTCACACCTTTATTATGTATTCAAACACCACACACACACCTTTATGTAGTCAGACATCACACACACACCTTTATTATGTAGTCAAACGCCACACACATACACGTTAATGTAGTCCAACACCACAAACACACCGTTATTATGTAGTCAAATGCCACACACTCGCCGTTATGTAGTCAAACACCACACGCAGAACCTTTATGTAGTCAAACACCAGTCTCACCTTTATAAAGTCAAACACCACACACACATGTACACCTTTATGCAGTCAAACGCCACACACACACACACACACACACACCTGTATTATGTTGTCAAACACCACACACATATACCTTTATGTGGTCAAACACCACACACACACCGTTATGTAATCCAGTACTACAAACACACCGTTATTATGTAGTCAAATGCCACATACACACCTTTATGTAGTCAAACACCACACACACCTGTATGTAGTGAAACACGACACACATCTTTATGTAGTCAAACACCACACATACCTGTTTGTAGTCAAAGACCACAGATGCACACACCTCTATGTAGTCAAACAGCTCGCGCGCACACACACACACACACACACACACACACAGACACAGACAGACACACCTTTATGTAGTCAAACACCACAGACATGCCTGTATGAAGTCAGACACCATGTGTGATGTGTCGAACTAAAAACAAGTCCTGCGTATAATCCTTCGTACTTCATTTGGGTTTGTTTGAATCTATGCTAACCCGAAGTATTGACATAACATTAACTTCGACACGGCATTTGACTGCAGTCGAACTGTTTTCTATCACAACTATAAGTTGATATGTACATCTTATAATCTATTACAGGTGTTTCGGCGGTGTTCACGGGATTGGCGGAGATGGTTGCACAGCTTCCAGTTGCCCAATTCTGGAGCTTTGCGTTGTTCTTCACGCTTTTGTTGATAGGACTTCATAAGCAGGTACACTCTATATCCGAGAATATGTAAGAAAACATGTCACTGAGAGACTGACGTGGGGCTTGCTTCTTAATAAATATTGACAAAAACCGTTTTAGAAACAAATGAAATTGAATATCAGGTGGAAACAAACTCGTACACTCTCAGTGTATCGTGTTTTTTGGAAAAAATGCGTGTTGTAAAGCTGAATGATTGTATTTGAACATAACGCTGTCAAACATAATACGGATATACATCCAAGTTATCAAAAATGAACATAAATGTTTTTAATCGTGGTGCTCATTTACTTGCGCAACAGAACATTTGTTGGCTTAGAGTGTCCCCGCTCTTACCTTTAAAACAACCTTTATAACAGCTGGTGGTGGAGTAGCCTGGCGGTTAAAGCGTTCGCTCGTCAGGCCAAAGACCCCGGTTCCATTCCCCACATGGGTAGAATGTGCGAAACCCATTTCTGGTGTCCCTCGCCGTGATATTGCAGGAATATTGCTGAAAGCGGCGTTAAACTATACTCACCTATTTATAACAACACGGCTAAGCGTAAAGCGAATATGAAAGCTTGTTTCATTAATAATGGTTCAGTTTGCCCAAGAGATGTCACTATTTAAACGAATAATCTTAGCAAGAGATAAAGACACACAACAATAAATAATTAATCACAGTTGGAACTAAATTCCGTGTGTGTGTGTGTGTGTGTGTGTGTGTGTGTGTGTGTGTGTGTGTGTGTGTGTGTGTGTGTGTGTGTGTGTGTGTGTGTGTGTGTGTGTGTGTGTGTGTGTGTGTGTGTGTGTGTGTGTGATATATTCAAAATACCGACGACATCCGTTGTGTTAGAGATATGTCTCAGATACTGTCTGCTCTCGTGCAATCCAAGTGCTGGTATTATTAAGTCAAATGTGCGGGCCTTTGTACAACATAGTCGGGACTAAAATAGTTGTTAACTGTTTTGATAGAAGTGCACGTGTGAAAAGGGTCATGGGAACTAGCTGATGATCTTACCTTAAGGTTATGTACTTGGCTAGCAGGCAGCTATGTCCCTGGACAATGGTCAAGTTGTGTTTAACGGTTGTTCCCGAAAAAAATGAGTGACCCTTCTGAGCCTTTAACTCTCCACTGTACATTGTATAAAGCCGATCTTTACTGTCCCCAGCTGTGGTATTGCAGGGATAGGCCTGAAAGTGGCGCAGAGTTATATCACTCACTCACCCCTAGCCGGTAGTTGAATACGAATTCAACGATTCAGTGTGTTTTGTAACCTGTTATTTGCAAATTACCACCTATTTTCATTGCATACTATCTGCAGACCAGGGTCAGAAAATACCATTACCTTGTTGGTCCAAATATGTTTACTGCGATTGATGATTCATGTAGCCAGGCCAAGTTCTACTACTCTAGAGCCTGACTGATTGAGTTGGACTTTTCGTCACATTGGCAGTATTTCAGCCATATTGACGAGAGCACGTTTGCATTCATAAACATCCACTCTAGACAAACCTCAAAGGAATTGATATGGGCCTGGTCATCAGGGTGAATCTGGGAGTCGAACCCAGCATCACGAGACCCTTAATATTATCACACACCACAGAGTAATGTCAGTGCTGAAGACAATCACTGTTGCCACCTATGATGACTGTTATGTTTTTTAATAGAAAAGGCATATTAGGTAACATTACGAAATCTGTTTCAGGTCCTCTATGCTGAGGTCGTTATCACAGCAGTACTGGATTGTTTGTCTCGCCGATCTCGCCTGATACGTCTCATTATCACTTTCGTCGTCTGTGGCGCTTCCTTCCTGTTCACCCTTCCCTACCTTTCACAGGTAAAACTAAACTCCCCACATGTACATTAAATGTGAACAATAGTACAAAATTACATTGACATATTTTCAACATGGCCGTCAGAGGAAACGTAATGGCCGCTTTTGTTGAAAATCAAATGTCACCTATGTCCTGTCTGCAGCGAAGGTTGCTTTGTGAAGGAGCACCTAGACGTGCAATAAACTCACCTCTTAAAGTGTGTTTCCGGAATTGATTTTACCTCCTGAACTGAAACATTCAAACGTATGTTACCTTTTCCGTATGGTAATGTCACAGTATTGTTATTGTAGCTCATTCTGGGTGAGGAATGGTCTGTTTGTTAGTAATACTTATTCCGTATGTTAACGTAACAGTATTGTTATTGTAGCTCATTCTAAGGGAGGAATGGTCTGTTTGTTACTTATTCCGTATGTTAACGTGACAGTATTGTTATTGTAGCTCATTCTAAGGGAGGAATGGTCTGTTTGTTACTTATTCCGTATGTTAACGTGACAGTATTGTTATTGTAGCTCATTCTAAGGGAGGAATGGTCTGTTTGTTACTTATTCCGTATGTTAACGTGACAGTATTGTTATTTTAGCTTATTCTAAGGGAGGAATGGTCTGTTTGTTACTTATTCCGTATGTTAACGTGACAGTATTGTTATTGTAGCTCATTCTAAGGGAGGAATGGTCTGTTTGTTACTTATTCCATATGTTAACGTCACAGTATTGTTATTGTAGCTCATTCCAAGGGAGGAATGGTCTGTTACTTATTTCGTATGTTAACGTGACAGTTTTGCTATTTTAGGTGATTCTGAAGTGAGGGATGGTCTGTCTCTTACTTTTGACTAGGAAACCCGATTCCACAAACGACCAAAATGCAGTATTCAGTTTAACAATGACTAAACAGAGGAATATTCTAATATCTCGTTTCCCTGGAAACACCATATGCAACGTGTCAGACATCTGTTGGTCAGTGCTAGAAGGTCAAACTAGAAGGAAACGGTCACCCAATGATGCTTAATGTCGTGAGCCATGGCCTTGTAAGCGACATTCTAAAAAACGCAAAAACGTATAGACTGAATCACAGATGATTCATTGTCCCAATTTAAATAATTTTGTCCTATTAAACTCTTCTGCAGAATAGAAAAAGAAAAAGTACAATTTGTAATTGAATCATATGGGCCCATGTGCTATATACATGCATTTGTAAAGCTGCATAAAAAATTAAATGTTTCTCGGGCACATTTTCTTTAAAAGTGACGAGGGCTGTAGGTCTTTGTTTAATTTTTGATAGAAAAAGAGTGACGCGAGAGGAACACATCTTAATTTTTTCTCTCACAGAAATACAGTTTGGGAAGCTTAGCAACTGTTAATGAGTTGTAGATTCAGTCACACTCGTTCTTACAGACACTCACTCTTATAGTGGACAAACTGATGATTGGGACGCGGCCAAGTCAAAATTATTTTTTAAAATGGCAATAAAAATGTTACGAGCACAAATGAAAGTGGCGGGCCGATGCCCGAGAAACATTTCACTTTTTTCCATTTAGCCTTAGGTTATGTGTTTGGTTTTCAGGGTGGTATGTACTTCTTCGTTATGGTTGATGCCAGTGCTATGCGGCTGTCTCCCTATATACTTACCTTCCTGCAGCTTATAACAGTCGGATGGATATACGGTATGTGAACTTACTGCTCAGGTGGGAAAGGTAGCCCAGCGGGTAAAGTGACACACCGAAGAACCATGTTTGATTTCCCAAATGGGTACAATGAGTGAAGCCCATATGTTGTGTTCCCCGTCGTGAATATTGCTAAAGGCGGCGTAAAACGCAACTCACCCACTCATGACGAAATGATTCAAAATATACCATCATGTACGCCCGAGCAATGGCGAAGTTAGACCGTGTCTGTTTAACGAGTTTTGCATTGCAAGTAACTGGTAAAAATCTATTTGTAAACAATAGTTTTCAGTTTTGAAGAAGTCTTGTGAAACTGCATTAATGGTTTTTCCACATACATATAGGTTTAATGTGGGAGACTACATCAACCTGAGGCGGGTATGATACTTTCATGCATTTAGCTTAGATACCACTGGTCTCTGTTGAGTTAAGCCTATGCGGCGTCTGGGTGCCTGTGCCCTTCTCAGGGTGACTGGGAAACTGTATGTCAAAAGCCATGCATATGTTTATCACAACCAATACCACGGCTACACGTTATCTTCCAGGCATTGAGCAGTTAAGCAGAGATATCAAGATGATGACAGGCCTGCGACCATCTGTCATCTACAAGTTCATCTGGTGTATTTTACTTCCACTCCTTATACTGGTAATGTCTTCCTTCATCTGGTAATGTCTGCTTATCCTGGTAATGTCTTCCTTATCCTGGTATAATGACAACTTTATTCTGGTAATGTCTACCTTTCCTGGTCAAGTTTACTTTATCATGATATTGTTTACCCTATTCTTGTAATGTTTTCCTTATCCTGGTAATGTCCTCCTTATCCTTGTAATGCGTTCCTTATCCTGATAATGTCTACCTTATCTAGATAATGTCATTGTTAGAAAGATGTTCATCCATACCATTATTAGCCTTCCTTCCTGTTCCAACTTCTAAATGGCTATGAAAGAAGTTAAGTTGCTTCTGAAATATGTTAATCATATCTGACCTAAAAAATGCATGTTTAATATGAACCATATCGCTGCTGCAATTAGAAACGCTTTTAAGTATTGACTTCACTGCGAAACCACACATAGTGTGGCGAATGAGTAAGGTCACAGTCCGTATGTAATGTAATTCCGAATGCTTTTTTCGTTTACCCAAAGCGTAATTCAACAACTGTGTGTAGTCTTGTCATTTCTTTCAGCTGATGTTTGTGGATGCACTCAGAAAACAACACCGGCTGGGATACAACACCTACGTGTTTCCCATATGGGCTGACGTGATGGGCTGGTTCATTTCATTGGTGCCTCTTGCACCACTACCAATGTTCGTTGTGATTACGCTCATTGTTACGAGGAGTCGGGTAAGATGAACGGGAGAACGCCTGAGGAGATGAGTGAGTTTAGTTTTACGCCGGTTTTAGCAATATTCCAGCAACATCACGGCAGGGAACATCAGAAATGGGCTTCACAAGCTGTACTCATGTGAGGAATCGAACCACTAAGCCACCCTACCGGGTTAGATTGACACTCAGAGAAATAACATTGAGAAAGATATATGCCAGAAAGTGTTGGTTGGCAATATATCAAAGAGAAGGTTGCAAGAGAGCAACAGCTTCTGTAAACATGTAGACTAAGGTCAAGACGACCTGTATGCAGATAAGACGGTGTAAATATGTTTAACGATCACGACAATAGGAGTTCACGGCGTCCATTGTAAGTGACTGATTGCGTGAAGAAGCTGATTGAGTACAAACGGTTGTTGTGGTGGCTGAAAGTCAGATTGCTCATTGTAGGACCTGACTGCGAGGCTGTAAGAGCTGACTGTGAGGCTGGATGCGTGATTGCCAGTGTGTAGAGGCTGAGTTTGTGACTGGATGTTGTGAGAGCGGTGTCGTTGATAGTGTGTCGAGGCTGACTTTGTGATTGGATTTTGTGATAGCAGTGTCGTTGATAATGTGTCGAGGCTGACTTTGTGACTGGATGTTGTGAGAGTTGTGTCGTTGATAGTGTGTCGAGGCTGACTTTGACTGGAGAGCTGTTGTGAGAGCTCTGTCGCTTATTGTGTAAAGAGACTGACTATGTGAGCTGTTGGAGCTGAATGCGTGATTGCTTGTGTGCTGAGACTGACGAAGACTGCTGTAAGAGATGCCTGTGTGAGTCATTGTTTCACGTATAACGTTGGCTGCATTTGTCTAAACGTTTAGTTTCAGCCCGTTTTGAGTCCGAAGCCCGACTGGGGGCCAGCTGACCCGACCTACCATGCGGAGTATCAGAGCCGAAAGTCCACAAACCAGAGCCTGACTGACAAAATCAAGGCAGTGTTTAGCATCTGAGATTCTTGCTGATCATTTTGACAAGTGTCCTTTTCATTCTTGAAATGTAATTAATGTCATGGATGAATTCATATATTTATATCACAAATATTATTCATTTCTATCGTGAAATAAAACAACCATACTTTATAACAATTAGCAGAATTGTTTATTTTATGTCAAATATGCTGCATTATTATTTGACGAGTTTTCGATATTGCAAATAATAAAAGGTACAAAAACGTCCCATTTTTACAGCTCATCTAAATTGTAGGACACCATCTTTTTCATGAACAAACGCTGATGATACAAAATGTTAGTATGAGTGTACCCTGTCCTGTTGGAAGCCGTCGAAACGTCGTTCCCATTTGACATTGACGACCTTGGCCTCAACCTGCCCCGAACTGAAAAGAGTCAGCGATCTGATCACAGGCAAACTGTAGTGCAAATGGGTTGAGAATCATAGAGAAAATGATCAGTTCTTCTTACATGCGATCGAAGCGAGCAAAGGTTGGCAACGTACTTTTTGTCATGTCAAAATAAAATATCGCCACCATCAAAGGTATACACCCATTTCTTCACTGAGTTGTGCTGTCACATCTCCAACCCCATGTTGAACAATTTCTCACGTGAAATATTTTTATTCACTAATAAAAGGGCAACTCGTTCTTCGCCTCCGTTTCCCCTTCCAGACCACAACCAGGTGAGTAAATTGGAGTGTACCCTTGATGGTGGCGATATTATATTTTGACATGAAAAATATTTGTCGATCCGAAGCGAGGGAAGTACGTTGCCAGCCTTTGCTCGCTTCTTACGTATAAAAGAAAACATATTCTCTATGCTGCGCAACCCCATATGCGCTACAGTTTTGCCTGTGATCCAATGGGACATATTTTGCCATTGAGTTTCCTGGATCTTTTTGTTTTGTTTGATCAAGTTCAAATTCGTCAGTGGCGAACGGGTTGGACGCAGGCCTGTTTGTGATGAATGAATGTATATAAACTCATTATGACAGTAAAATGTCTCCGAACGAATGGCAGTCAGCGCGCTGGCAGGTGCCATCAGTTCAACATGTTTTGTGGCATATCGTATGTGTATACTGCGAAATAAACAGGAAAGGTACCGCTACAATTTGTAAGAAGGATTCTGGTTCGGAATCGAGAAATTCCGATTTCTTTAGCTTCCAAAGACGCTAGCTCCAAACAAACTGGTTCGAAGTTTTTGTTGCATGCCTCATTGTGTAGATGTATCAATTGGCTTTAAATGAGAGCATACATTTAATGGGATAAATACAGTGATCATTGTTGAATTCGTCTTGAAATCAAGTCGGACTAGTGTTGACCTCTTTACCTTCTTTCCTTTTATACAGTGCTAAGACCCCATTAGTGACAGTACATGCTTTGATGATATTTTAAGCGTTACAAGCCCTTCTGTGTTGGGAAACATACTGAAATCTTCCAACATGGGTGTAGCCCCGTCACTAAATACAAGAACATCATATTCAGGGAAGGATCCGAACACTTTCTTATATTTGTGACCAGTGAAGGAGACTGGTTTAGTGTGCGTGCGTACGTGTCCTGAAGACTCGATGTTAGTTAAGACGCGGATTCGAGTGAGTGAGTGAGTTACGATTTTAAGTCAGATCGGCATCATTTTCGCCATATCGTGACTAACACAAGTTATACATTAATAATACATAGAGTTAAATTGTATAAACCTGTCAACGAGGGACAGTAAAACAACTAAATCATCACAGACATATACTGCCCATCAAAAGTCTAGACCCACTAGTGTAAATGTAGCCACTAGATTGTGCAAAATATAATTCCATTCTGTTTATAGGCACTGTTTGCACCTAAACTGATATATTGTAAAACAAATTCGTAAAGGTGAAAGAATATTGTCACGAGTTCTGTAAATGATGGAAATCCGTGAAAGCTGGCATATTCTGAACAAAACGTAACACCAGAGCGCAACTGTTAACATGCATGGTATTTGCACACCTTGTGCATGATGCTCGTTCAAGTTATCTGCATTAAGTTTGTAGTTGGTTTCCCCGGGTTAGTGGAGCTAATCATTTTCGATGTAACCATGTAATAAACACAATATATGGTGAGTCCCGTAAGTGAGGCGAAACTTTTGATGGGCAGTATACAAAAACAACCCCCCCCCAAAAAAAACAAAAAAACAAAAACCCAACAAAACAAGAAAAACAAAAACAAAACAAAACAACAACAAAAAAAAAACAAAACAAAAACAGGCCATACATCACAAACACTTCATCACGATATCTGGCTGCATTGAGGTTGCTATCAATAATGACCAGCGCAGTTCTCTTACGGGCAGTGATGCTCACCCCATGAGAGACCCTCCCTGTAAGGGATGCCTGAGATGTTGTCTACACCACTGCAGACGAGCACGACGATGACGTACCGTCAAAATCGGACGAATTGCAGGTCTTCGGGGACGTAAGCCGTATTCTCTCAGCCGGTTGATTGCTGTTTGAGGATGTGTCCGTCTCAGCTTAGGGATGTTCCTGGCTGTTGTCGTTGCCGTTTCTTGCCGGTTCCGGAGATGGGTGACACGGATATACCGATCTTGTGCAGGGGTGGTAACTCGGGGTCTCCCGGAGCAGGGTCGGTCTCGATCATCAGCATGTTGTGCATGTCAATAGACTAGCCTGTCTGCAGTGTTACTGTGGCAGTTGAAATGCTGGGCAACCTCCCTGTGTGTTCTGCCAGCCCTAATCATACCCAGGGCAAGGAGACGTTGATTTATCGTCAATCTTGGCATGCCAGTGTGGAGGCGCAAGTTGAAATGTGAACGATAGGAAGGCCTTACCTTTGTGTTTAAATATTCAAGGTTTCACACTGCTGCATGAATTTTCAAACTCTCTACGTGTAAAACATGCCTTTTCACAAACGTGCTGCATGTCATTTAACGTTAATGCAATTTTAATGGGGAAAGCCGTTTTTTGTTCAATATAACTTATTCATGAAAAGGTTAACATTTTTTACACTTAAGAAATTGGTGTTTTTTTAAGTTTGATGAATTTCTTCAAATCACACTGTCTTTTTTTTGGGCGAGTATAAATTTTCCTACATATTTGGATTCTCTGAATAAATGAACATTGTCCCCGACCTCCTAATACCAGTTGACAAATGTATGTACACTTTTTATAATGCAAGTATATACATGTATATCCGGTGTCGATATGACCAGTGAGGAAATTAGTAAAGTTGACAATATCGACAGAACGCGTTATCTTTTTTTTTATTTTTGCAAAGGCAAAAATAAGGTTAATGGTTGATTGTAATTTTTATATAATAAATTTATATTTTTGAATAAACCACGAGCTGCGTGGGGTCGGGCGTTGTCCTGCTGTACAATGACGCCGGGGTCGTGACGTTGCAGAAACGGGAAACAACAGGTCCAAGCACTTCAAACAACTGAAGGTACATCGCATTACTAGTAGGTTGGGGTGACTTTGTCTGATCTCTGCGGTAGTGTGACCACACATAACAATAAAAAAAAACAAAAACAAAAACAAAAACAAACAAAGATATGAGAGTGAGAGAGTGAGAGATGAATTAAACGATGCATACCATCACTTCACATCACCCATACCGTTGCACCAGTTGCTGCAGTTTATTGCTTTTTCATAGGCCTTTACAATTTCTGACTAACAAGCAACATTTGGAAATTCTGAACATCAGGGAATGTAGCGATTAACCAGGAACTGAAATTGAAAACCTGTATGAGACCTTGATTTCCTGCATGTGAGTTTCACAGATATCACTGCAGATCAACTTTGTTCTGTACACCTCGCTTGTTTACTTCACCTTAATGCAGCTGAGGTCCACTTCTCATCAGCGCAAAAGATGCAAGTTATTTCAATATCGCCCTCATCTCCAATGGCAATTGAACTATCACTTGCCCCAAATTGTATGTATACTCTTAATTTCAGGAGATCGCTGAAAGCCAAAGACATAAAGAAAAGGCAAAAGAAACAAATAAGAGAGGGCTATGAACAAGGAACAAACAAATAAGGAGAGTGAGAGTCGTATGTGTCATCTAGAGGGAAGAAATCTCATGCAGCGTCTATTGGCCCTGTATGATCCTTTTCCAGACAGTGTATGGAGTAAATGAGTGAAGACAGAATGAAACTTACTTCTGATGGGTCTTGGAAATTGTCATAGTGGGAGAAAAAGAATTCATATCCATTTGGATGTCATAAAGTTACTTCAGTGAAGAGACGATACAGTGACCAGCCAATGTTTCTATTGTGAGCTCTGTGTAAAGTAATGACGGCCGTAATCTAGTATGCAAAATCGACGTTTTGTCCATGGCTTACAAAACCACACAGGTCGGAAGATACTTCAGTTGGCCTTATACTTACACCAAACACGAGTGACACAGTAAGAGATCATGACATAGAGACCACCCCGACTACACAAGTCATTACAGCTGAAAGAAGAATGCGAATAGATCTTACATGAGTTTTGAATATTCACTGCCGCCTGTTTCAAGAATTATAAGGATGTATTTTGTGCTGAACATGGCTATGAACATGTTTCTTTTGATAAGTATCGTCGAGTGTTTGTGGAAGACTTTAATATCAGTTTCAAGTCCCCAAAGAGTGACCCTTTTAGGTGTGTGATAGATTGACCTCCAGCTAGATGATGAACCCGGATCTCTGAGATTGTACATGAGCAAGAACTATACCAAAGAAAGACAGAGGCTGATCAGGAAAACATCAAACTGCAGACTGAGATTTCCAAATCTTACGGAGACCCGTATCACGTCGTAATATGTGATTTGCAGCAAGCGTTGCCAACAACAAAATTTTCATCAGGCCCAGACTTTCTTAGGAAACAAAAACTCTGGATACACAATCTGAATGTCCAGAAAGGCTACTCCTCAGTGTGGGATGAATCAGTTGCAAGTCGTAAGTAAATAACAGTTATCATGTCCAGTTTGTTTACTCTCCTGAACACTGTAGAGATATCATCAGGCAGTCATCCCAAAGCTTGAAGTGAATGAGTTGTTATTACAGACAGCGATGAGAAAAATATTTAACGTCACATCGGCAATATCTCAGCCATATCGTAACGAGAACATTTAATACTGAAATGAAATATATATCTGTTATAAAACCTGTCAACGAAGGACAGCAAAACAACTAGAATATCACAGAGGAGAATATAAAACTAGTAACTATACCTAAAACAATTTATCAACAGAGGACAATACAAGATAACAATGGGCTATAGATTGCTAACAACTGAAGGTAGATCACCATACTAGGGACCATGGGGACTTACAGTACCTCTGCTACCTGCATGGACCCTAGCTGGATTTACATCATCCCCTCAGCCGTCAGCAATTTGGGAAATCTAGCCATGCAAATAAAAGACACTTATGCTACGATTAAAAACGTGGAAAGTTTGAATTTACTTTGAATGTTTGTGGACTTACGCACCCTCTCAGGAGGACAATAGTTTTACAGTACTTCAACCCCCGTTGAGGATACAGCCACTAACAAGCACTGTTATGAATTTAAACTTCCAATAATAAAATATTTATCTATTTACAATGCAGTCAATAAATCTAATTCTTTTAAAAATGCAATGATTAAATGAGAGCTTGTGTTATTAAAAAGATCCTTCAGAGTTCGTGAATTAAAATACTGATCCCTTGTGATGGAATACTCAACACAGTCAGGCAGGATATGCTTGACTCTGATTCTTCCATCACAAGGGATACAAAGCAAAGGATCCTCACCTTTAAGCAAATATTTATGTGTATATCTTGTGTGGCCAATACGACATCGTCGCATGATGACCTCCTCAAATCTGGACTGACAATCCAAGTAGGTGTATCCAATATACGGTTTTATTTCATGTAATTTATTGATACCTACTTGAGTGTCCCACTTCTTCTGCATCTGATCACGGATATACGTTCTAATGCAAGCTTTGTAATCTGAATATGGAAGAAGTGATGTCACAGATTTGTTGAGCGCTGCCTTGGCAGCAAGATCGGCCATCACATTCCCAGAAATACCTACGTGACTGGGTAACCAACAAAAGACGATGTCGTATTGGCCAGTAGCAAGATCATTATACAATTAAATAATTTCAATTAAAAGTGGATGTCTACAAGAAATATTTTTAATAGCCTGAGGCAAGAAAGAGAGTCGGAATATATTATATACTGTTTACGTTTCGGGTGTCTTTGAATGTATTTAAGAGCTGTTAATATGGCGTTAGCTTCTGCTGTAAAAATAGAACTATTGTCTGGTAATCTAGAAGATATTGCTCTGGATCCAGTGACAGTAGCACAAGCAACTGCGCCACCGTCCTTGGATCCATCTGTAAATAAGGATTTGTAATTGTTATATGTATGTTTCAATTGATTATATTCTTGTTTATACTGTAATTCATTCGTTTCTGATTTTTTAAATGTAGTTAATGTTAGGTCAACCTGTGGCCTAACCAACTGCCAAGGGGGAGAAGAAAGAAGACGGAAAGGAGTTATATTGTCCAGCTCAGTACCAGCAACTGCAATAAACGGCTTTATTCTGAGCCCAAGAGGTGGAACAGGAGAAGACCTTTTGCTATATAAATCCTCATAAAGAGGATTGAAGACACAGTTATATGCATGGTTAGATTCGTTAGAGTATAGTTTTGTGATATATTGTAAAGACAATTTGATTCGGCGTTGTGCAAGAGATGGTTCATCTGCCTCAACGCAAAGACTGTCAATAGGTGAAGTTCTGAAGGACCCAAGACAAAATCTTAGACCTTGGTGATGGACAGGATCAAGAAGTTTAAGATTGCTTTTGCAGGCTCCACCATAGACGATGGAGCCATAATCAAGTTTAGAACGAACGAGTGATCGATATAAATGGAGAAAGGTGGCTTGATCCCCTCCCCATTTGAAACAATTTGAAACAACTTTCAACAAGTCAAGTGCTTTCAGGCATTTAGTTTTAAGTGATTTAATATGTGGTAAAAACGTTAAATGTGAATATAAGATTAGACACAAGAATTTGGCTTCCTTCACAACTTTAATGGGCGTGCCATCTAGAGACAGTTCAGGGTGTTTATGTGGTTTGTATTTACGACAAAAATGTATGCAGTTAGTTTTCGATTTGGAAAATTTAAGGCCGTTTTCAAGACACCATTTTTAATCTTGTTTAAACATAACTTCAATTGCCGTTCAATGGTATGCCTATTTTTACCACGACAAGAGATATTAAAATCATCCACAAATAACGATCCATCAATTGAATCGTTTAAAACTTTTGATGAACTGGTGATCTTGATGCTAAAAAGAGTGACTGACAAAATATTGCCTTGTGGAACACCCTGATGCTGATTGTAATGATCAGACAGGGTAGAACCCACACGGACCTGGAATTGTCTGTCATTTAAAAAGTTGGCAATGAATTCAGGCAAACGACCTCACAAGCCAAAGTCATGTAAATCTCTCTGAATGCCATATTTCCAGGTTGTGTCATATGCTTTTTCGAGATCAAAAAAGAGAGACACAGCGTGTTGTTTATTAATTAGTGCGTTTTTAACAAATGATTCCAGTCACACTAAGTGGTCGACAGTACTTCTGTTTTTACGGAAACCACATTGTATATCTGTTATGAGATTATTTGTTTCCAAGTACCAAACAAGTAGATTATTTATCATGCGTTCCATGGTCTTGCAAACACAGCTAGTTAATGAAATCGGACGATAATTGGATGGATCCGTATGATCACGTCCAGGTTTGGGTATTGGTACTACTATGGCGTCACGCCATGAAGGAGGAAAGTTACCAGATGTCCAAATATTTAGGAGAGTTTCCAGACAGGATTCTGGTAAATGTTTCAGGAGTTGATAATGTATGTTATCAGCTCCTGTAGCAGTGTCATGAGCTTGATCAAGAGCAGTATGGAGTTCATGAATAGAAAACGTTTCATTATAGTCTTCCCCATTATCAGAATTGAAATTAATAGTTTTCTTTTCTTGTTTTTGATATTGCTGGAATTTTGGTACATAATTTGAAGAGGAAGAGTGTTTAGCAAGTGTTCACCCAGTTTATTAGCAATATCTGATTTATCAGTAAGCAATTGATCTCCATGTTTAAGATGATGGACAGTAGATTTAGTACCTTTACCTTTGATTTTCTGGACCATGTTCCATACCTTGGACGTGGGTGTCCGAGAATTTATTTTGGATACATAATTCTGCCAAGATTGGCGTTTGTTCTGTTTAAAAATACGCCGTGCTTTAGCATTTACAATCTTAAACTTATTTAAATTATGCACCATGTATCTGTTTGTTTTAAATATGTCTCTTGGAGACATAACGCTGAAGGTATAAAATTTTGGACTAATAGCTGTAATTCATGTATATTAGTCCTTAATCCTCTACAGTTCCACTGTACAATATTATTTGAATAAACTATCTTTTAGGGGGATTTATTGGGGATCTACCCTGCACTCTTTTGGAGGGCGACAAGCTATGTCGTTTTCAGAAACGTCCATGTCTTCAAGAGACCCATACTTATTAAACAATTGAATTTTGTTTTGTGACCCTTTAGGAGCTCTGCCACTTTGGTGTTTTGAAGCATCAGGCTCAGGCTTCGGTTTACATTTAACAGGTGGCTGACTATCAGCTGTCCATTGAGACTTTGAGTGTGACTGAGATGGTGATGATGATGATTTGTGATCGGATGAAGACTTCGATGAAGGAGATACGGTCTTTTGTGTAGACTGAGCTGTATCTGTCTGAGTAGACTGTTCTGAGATAGACTGTGGAAGATCAGGAGAGATAGACTGAGGAATATCTGAATTCACCCATGTTAGGTCAGTCTGACATGAGCTTGACGAAGTTAGTACTGGCGTAGTTGTTCCTTTCATCCTTTCAGATGTTTTTGTGACAGAGGCGTAAGTCTCAGTGTGCTCAGTAGATTGTACAATCTTTCTTGCTTCACCAAAACTGACGTTCCTGGTAAATTTGATTTTGTTAATTTCCATTTGTCTTTTCCAAATGGGACGTTCTTTCGAAAAGCATGAATGATTTCCTGAACAGTTTGAACATTTTTTTGTGAATACTGTCACGACCTTCGGTTACATGTGTATTCTCAGCACAGTGAGCACATGTAACAGATAATGTGCAAGTATTAACACCATGTCCGTACTTTTGACACTTAAAGCAGCGCAGAGGATTTGGAATATATAAGTCAACATTCAGATTGCAGTAACCTGCTTTGATTGACTTTGGAGGTGTTGGAGCTGAAAATGAAAACAGATATGTGTTGGTTTGGACAGTCTCATTATTTTTCCGTCTTGTGAAACGTTTAACGAAAGATACTCCTTGATCTGTCATCTCGGACATTATATCAAACTCAGTCATGTCTGCTAGAAGACGCTCACGGGCTCGAACTATACCTTTGCTTGTATTCAGTGTTCTGTGGGCAGAAACTAATACCGGGACTCCGACAAACACATCAGTTGATAACAGGTTGGTAGCTTGTTGTTTTCTGCTACGTTCAATCAGCATAGAACCTGATCTCAAGCGTTTGATATCTTTTACCTCACCTGCAATGCCAGAGATACCTTTTGAAATTGCAAAGGGATTTAATTTCAAAGGAGTCTTGCCAAGGGTCTCAACAATCAAAAACCGTGGCCAGTGATCAGTTTGTATAGAGGGTCGATGTTGATCATTTTCCAGTTGTGGTTTGTTTTTTTTTGTTAGGGGTTTGGTAATCCATGATTATTGGTATATTGGTTCGTCATTCGGGCTCCCCACCCACCATGGAGTATCACAAGGACAATGTTAAAGCAAGCGGGCCTCCAGCTTACAGCACCAAGGATACTCGGATGATATACTCCAGCAGAAACATTATTAACAGTTCCACCAGACTGGCCCATGACCCACCGCCTTCTGGGCATAAGACTCTAGTCAAAGTTCATGTAATAAAAACTCAAGTCAAATAATATTCTATGAATAAAGGGAGCCAAGACTAACATGTAAACAAATCCAGATCAAATTCTGTGCAATGACATGTACAGGGCTTGGCATGACCAGCCGATTGGTTGAACCGGGCCCATTCAACCACCCGTCTAAGTGAAGTCAGGACCGAAGTAGTGTGTTGAGCAATAGGAACACTGGCCCTGCTCCCATTGCCCTCAACCACCAGGATCCCTTCCTCCACCGACACAGGGTCGCAACCCACGGCAAACGGGTTGGTGGACCAAATATCCCCCCGGGTCCACTACGGGGGTGTCGGCGAGCTCTTGGCGTTCCCCAGCATCCACCACGAGGAGGTGGCTCGCCACGGGTGCCGATGAGAGAGAAATGTGCGCTGTGAGAACAAAAGCAGGCGGGTCCCTTTTGAGGTTCAAGGATATAGTTCTGTTTCAAATGAAGATCAGCAACTCCTCCAACGGATGTGTGGACTGCCATATCCGTAAATAAATAAACGTGAAGCACGGGGCATCAAAGGATTTCATTTCTAAAAACAAATATTTGGCTCCAAGGAAAACTGAATCGATACAGCAAAAGATGTTGATGTGATGTCTTTGCTGTCCTTCATACCCTAGTCCAGCACCCGATGATGTGACTTGTTAGATGATGATTTACCTAATTCTGGCGTCAGGAGACAAAGGGTAAAATGTCCCGACCTCACGAGGGGCGTAGGGAGGAGAGTAAAGGGGAGGATGTTGTTGTAGGGCTTTGAAATTCATAGCTGTGGGTACCTTCCAGGTTATGTAGCTCACCAGAGGGCTATGAGTTGTAGGGGTCGGTCGCATGCACGCACGTCCGGGCACATTTATTTTTTCCGGAGCAGAACTGTAAAACCATTCAATATTTCTTCACCAAACTTGGCACATCGATAGATCTGGTAGTGTATTAGCGCCTTTTGGTTGTTTGGGTATTCTTAATGACTTAGACTGAAATTGGAGGTTAGTTATGCGGTGGATATTGATGACTGTGTCTTCTTATTTATCCACAATAACTATATATTATTCTTATTTATGTATGGTTCTGTATTTTTCATATGTATATTATTCAAATTAGATATTTGATTACATTTTGTTCATTATCATACCTACAACTATATCTCTCAACAGAATATATTATGTTTGATTTTCAATTGAAATATTCTAATATAGGGTATATAAAATACCCTTTACATCGGTATTGGCTCAGTGGACGCGTTGCCGGGTACTGAACAACAGTATAGAACGAGCAATTCACACAATTCTGACATCCAGTTTGCACTAGGTTTGGCAGTTACGCAGTGTGTGTCTTCTACAGTTATCAACAAATCGTTGAAATATCGAGCATACGTGGCTATGATACCAACTCTAGTTAGACACAAATAGTATTTTGGACAAATCAATGGCGCAAGTAATAGTATTTTATGTTCAAAAATGGTATTTACGTTTATACAGCATTATACAGCAGTTTCAGCTTACGGCGGCTTCAAGAATTATCAGCACTTAACACTGAACAGCAACGTATGTACAGCTCTAAACTCCTTGCACACTCCAACAGCATGTTCAGTCAGTTCTCAGATTATAGCTTCACTTCAATAACATCTACTTGATGCTTGACAAGTATTAGATGAGCCAGCGCAGTGAACGCGTTTATGACAAGCAGGCGGGACAAGTAATCTGGACGAATACCCTTGCAATAC
This sequence comes from Haliotis asinina, assembly GCF_037392515.1. Taxonomy (NCBI): domain Eukaryota; kingdom Metazoa; phylum Mollusca; class Gastropoda; order Lepetellida; family Haliotidae; genus Haliotis; species Haliotis asinina. Next base: position 46,334,287 of record NC_090291.1, on the reverse strand, counting down.
ATGTTGACCGTGGCATGAAATCAATACCACTACTGTTTCGAGGAAATTGCATATTTAGACCAAAACCTGTTTCCCTCATGTCTCAAATGGAACATTATGGAGGGTCGTCCCATACATGCAAACTGGGATCATCTGTCTGGGCGTGGCTTATCTAATACTTGCCAAGCAGAATATACAGTCATCGTCTCTTCAGTCATTCATCATTTAATAATAATAATTCATTTATTTCAGTAATAAGGCATCAGGCCCACGTACATATTACATGCTAATATTCACAATCGGTGCTGCATTTCATAAATTTTAAAGATATGACGATCGTAGACCGACAGCGTCTGTAACAAAATTTGCCAGGTTTTTTTAACAGTGAGATATCAAAGGACTGTAACATTCTTACAAGAGTCTCTCTGTGATCAATAGTACGCACGTGTAAATAAGGAAAATATTTAAGACGTATGATAGACGGGCAAACAAAAATACAATGAATTTCATTTTCAATAGCATTTAAACTACAGAGTGAGCAAAAACGAATGTTTTTGTCCATACCCTGCCTTTTGCCTGTATTTTGTATAATATCGAGTTCTCCAATTCTAAAGAAGGTAAGCATGCGTGCGTATTCTTTACGTAAACTGCTTACGTATAGCTCAGGAAAGGGTGACACTTTGAACTCTGCATAAAAAAAATAAAATTTAGTTTGGAACAGTTTGACACCTCCGAATACCATGTTTGTGTATAACAATCTTCAACTCTACGTGTAAATTCAAACATGAAGCACATCCACATAACCAACACCTTGGCATTGCCACACTATTCCAAAACCCAGAGAATACAATAAATGCTTAATAGTGAGTAACCCAACATTCTCAACCAGCTGCATCTGAACCCACTAACATATTGTAACACTGTTGGGGGTACCTATTTTGAGACATGTTTAGAAGTTTTAGTCAGTATCCTATACATCTGACATATGTATCTAAATACCATAACGGCAACATTCGCCCAATACAGCATCACTAGTAGATTTGGAACCAACACCCAATACAAATTTACAAAATTTAGCTTGAAAGCGTTCAAGAAACAACCACTTGTGGTTGTAAATCAAACATTTTAAACAAAATCCTAGGAGAAATGTTTCGAAGTTTGTAACTTAGTTGACGAATGGAAACGACAGTTTTGGTAGCTTTCTGGACTAATGTTTGCACAGCTTTCGACCAACACAATCTATTTGAAAAAATGATACCAAGGTAACAATAGTAGGTTGATATTTTGATAGGAACATCGCCCAGTTTCCATTTTTCATATTTTCTTAATTTACCGCCGTTTCGAAAAAACAGTATTTCAGTCTTATCTAAATTCACTCTCATCATTTACTTCTTTAGAGATTCACAGGTAGCAGTTTTGAGTCTTTTCAGTCAACTACCGTGACCTTTAATCTGGTTAACAGCTGCAGCATTTCATGTCAAACTCGCTGGAGTATAACACCCCCTTATCCTCGGTCTTTGCAGCTTGGAGATCCGCTGCAGTGTAAAGTCGTCCTTGTTGACACTCCATGGTGTGTGTGGAGAGGGGTTGTTGAACTACATTCCTTACGACACGGCTTCCCAACACTCCGGTTCACAATGGAGACATATGGACTCTGACAATTCCTCGTCTGACGAGAGTACGCCCATTCACTTCGATTACCGGCCAAGCCCTTAAAATCATTGAAGCTTGTGACACGCAGCCTCTACAACTGAATCCATTTGCAGTATCCAAGAATATCGCTGGTATCAGCGGAGATGTTGCCAGTGTCACAAAACTTTGATGTGGTTCCTTCCATGTAGAAAGTGCTCGAAGCAATCCCTGCATCTACTGAAACTACAAGAGTTTGTCAATGTTAAAGGCTGCTGTCTCAGCACACGAAACACGTGTGGAGGCATTGCATGGGACAGAGCTCGATGCCTGCCTGACATGACTGAGCAACAAATTGTCACAGCTGGATGGTATGGATGGTATGGTTCAGCACTTAACCCATTACGTTGGCACGATCCAAGATTTCCAAATCGATTAAAGCTGGTTATTGTAGCATTGGTGTGGAGCCGTACGTTTCCAATCCACTTTTGTGCTACAACTGCCGAACGTCTGGACAAGGATCCACGTCCTGTCATTCCCCTATTGTTTGCTACCGCTGTGGTGACAAACATATACGGGCATAGACTGTACTAAGGAAGCGAAGTGCACAAACTGCGATGATACCCAAATGGCTTCTTCCAAGTCTTGTCCAGTGTGGCAACGTGAATCCGAAATCTTAAGATCAAACGTAAGAACCACGCCTCCTTTCATGAAGCTAGGAAGAGGGTTGCAAGTTTAACTGTAACCTCTCCAACCATCTCCTACCCTTCTGTCGTCTCCCGTCCTTCTATCCCTACTGCAAACATCTCGTGCCAGACCAATCTGACATAGGTCACATGTTTATCTCTGCCGATTTATCTAATAAAACCAACAGTCAAGACCTCTGAATCACGAACACCTAAGCCATCGTCAACGCCTGAAACAGAAACTGTGCACCCAGAAAGGAAAAAAGGAAAATAATACTAAAGCGGCTTGAGTAACAGCCAGACTCCAAACCAAAGGCCACCTCTCCTTCAGAGGTCCCCATCGAGGTCCATAACTCCTTTGGCACTCTGGATGTGGAGGTCACTCCATCTCCACCTGACACAAATACTTCAAACGCTTCGTCACGGTCACGTGACCGATCACCAGTGGAAGCACCATGAATCCACAAAAACACGATTCATTGGAATTGCAGAGGACTTAAGTTTAATGAACTGCAGCTACTGATCCAGGATTTTAAACCATCAGCTTTTTGTCTCCAAGAAACATATCTAAAAGGAATTAGTAAATTTGACATCCGTCGGTAGGGTTCCTACCACTCCTTTCCTCCTCCTAAAACTACAGGACGCACTTCTATCCTGGTCACGCTAGTCAACTTCCACACCACTGTTCCACTAAACACCAACCTACGAACTGTCGCTGTGCGCACTATGTTCAGTCTACCTTCCCCCCATGCTCAACTGTCCGCCTATCAGATCTTCAGTACTTGAAATGGGCGACTTGAACAAACAACAAAGGAAAACCTTGAATATCTTCTATCTAATAATGATTTATGCATCTTCAAAGATGGCTCGAATACTTATCTCCATCATGCCACTGGAACTTACACTGTTCTTGATCTGTGACTTACAGATTCAAGTCTTCTAAATGGTCGGTCCACGCTGGCCTTTGTAGAAGTGATCACTTCCGAACACGTCTTACTCCTATCAATCCCGTGAATGAACCGCCTTCAAGGTGGAATTTTACCAAGACCAATTGGCCATTATTAAAACCCAATCTTCTGAAAACCTCAAACCTGACAATTTCAGGAATGTTCCTGACCCATGGAACAGACGTCCTCTGCAAACGCACACATACGTAAATAAGAAGAAAGAAGAAGGCAGAAGAAAGCTGTAAAGTAAATTAGTAAATGATGAACATGTGTACTTCTATTGATATTCATGTATCAATTTTTGTACAATGATAAAATTTGCAATTCATTGGACCGTTTCTGACGCAAACGGACTGTATGTGTAACTAACAATGCTGACCCTCGGCTAGAATATTTGTACAAACAAACAAACAAAAAAAAACCGTGAATTAATTGTAACCACAAAGAATAGTGGAAAGTAGTCAGGAGACTTTCATTTTCAGACACTGTGGAAATCTAGACTTGCAACACATTCTCAAATAGCAGGGGCTTTCTTGGATCTATTTGTTTCCGGGCCTTGTATGACAGACAATAGCAGTCCACCAATCACTGAGCATTACCAATGGTCTCCTGAAGTAATCGAGTGTTGTGGACCCATTCCATATGCCCCAGCTGTTGCCATCTACAATTGCCTACACGTGTGTAATCAGATTGTATCATAGATACGCCACCATGGTGACAGTCTGTTTGGTGATTGTGGCATATCGTGTACATGCTACCATGAAATGCATCTAATGAATTGATATTCAAACTGAGCAAGCCGACACCGACCTTCTTTCTCTTCAAAGAAGATGAATCAAATGGTAGATATTTGTCTTCCTTTGGTATAGTAAAACAGTGTTGTGTAACAAATCAATCCAGAAACCCCTTTACTGGATGATTACTTTCCACCAGTGGGATGTGAGGTCTTGGATCCCGGAAGAGCGGATGTCAAGATTCGTATGTATTTGTGTGACTGATATAGAATCAAAAGGGTGATCTATTGGGTTGATTAAGTGCGTTGGGTGCGTTGGGTAAGCGGGGTTTGGTGTGCATTGAGGTGAACTAAGCTTTACGTCACACCGGCATAATTGCGGCCATATACCGACGACACCAAGTCTACATATATTGACAGCAATTTATGTTCAAACCTACCCGTGAAGGTGTAGTAAGAGGCAACTGACGGGATCGGGTTGTCAGGTTTGCGGTTACGTCATCGGTTCCAAATTGTGCAGATCGGTGCTCATAGTGTTGATCGCTGGAATGTCTGGCCCGGCGTCGATTATCTACAGATCTACAGAATATATATATATTCCCCATTCTCACGTTTCCCCATTCACAGAGCACTACGGGTCATCATTGACTTTCTGTGATCCATTCATATTATTGTCCCGGATAATTTCCTGTGACGGCCTCTGGAATGTTTTTCGACACTAACACCTTGGGTCATAACCAGTGTGCGAAATACCAAACATGGGGAAATAGCCACCAGCTGCTGGCTAGTAAAAATCCAGTCGGGCCAGTAAATCTCCACATTTACTGGCCCCACTTTCTAGTGAATTTTCATGGGGGGAATTTCGCAGATATGCCATCCTCTCCGACTTGTTAAGTTATAAATTACAATATACTTTAAATCATGCAAGATTATGTCCTGATAAATGATGGTACTCTAGCTTTTCGCTTAGTTTCTGCATTCAGATTTTGGGCTAGACCATTATTTTGTGGACTAGTAATTTTCAGGCATAGTTAGCAATATTTGGAATCTATTTGGCACAGTGAGTTATACCTGATTCCCAGTGATCAATTCATATATTTCTACTGATGCCTTACCTTTCTGTTAAGGGTCCGCTATTGTTTGCGTGTTTGTTTGTTTCTTTCCTTTTTAATGCCGCACTAAAGAATGTGCCAGCCATATAACGACAGTCTGTAAAGAATCAGGTGTAGATCAGACAATCCAGCCATTGATACAATCATCGATCCACGTACATGTATTAGGGAAACATTGACGAGCATCATTCAAGTCAGTGAGTTTGACCACCTGATCCCGTTATTCACCTCTATAACACCTCCTTTTCTTCGCGGAAAGGATTATATATATATATATATACACAAATTTACAGATTTTCGACCGCTTCTTCAAGTTCCTGCTGAAAGTTTTGGTCATGGTGGGACTTCTCTCTCTGGCCACACAACTGATGAGGTCTGGATATGACACAAAGAAAATATCCTGGTGGAGGCCATATCCTAGGGACAATGCCACTGAGAAACCCAAAATCATTTTATTATATGTCAAGACTAAATATCAACCGGTCATGGAAGAGTTGTCTACCCTTCGTGGTTGCCCGGAAGTGAAGTGTCGTCTGACCACAAACCGGGTGTATCTACCGAACAGCAGTGCTGTGATGTTTGCTGCGAATTTCATGTACATGGAAATTCCACCACCGCGACACAAAGACCAAGTTTGGATTCTACATAACCATGAACCACTGCAGAAACGCTGGGTCAGAAGAAGAAGCATCTGGCTACCGAGCTGGAAAAATGTGTTCAACTGGACATTTGACTACAGAATGGATAGTGACATCCCTGCTCCTTATGGCGTTCTACAAGCTAGAAATGGCACCATCGATAAAGATTATTCTGCAATTTTTAAACACAAAAGTGGGGCAGTTGCATGGATGGTAAGTAATTGCGTCGCCGACGGCAAACGAATGGACTATGTGAAAAAGCTAATGAAGTACGTCCAAGTTGATATATATGGAGCTTGTGGAAATCTTACGTGCCCGAGGAAGGATGACCCGGCATGTTTTGAGATGTTGAGCTCAAAGTATAAATTTTATTTGTCTTTTGAAAGTGCATTTTGTAAAGATTATATAACAGAAAAGTTTTTTAAATTCTACGAACTAAATTTAATTTTGATAACTCGCGGGGGTGTTGATTATACTAAACAGGCTGAAAACAATACTTACATAAATGCTATGGATTTTGAATCTGCTAAACATTTAGCAGATTTTGTCAAAAGACTTGCCACTAACGAAACTGAATATACAGGGTATTTGAAGAGAAAGGATAAATATAAACCTTTATATGAAGAATACAGACGTAAGGAAGAGGGTGTAATTGTTAGACGAGCGTACAGACTGGAGGCCCAGGGGATGTGTGAAGTGTGCAGAAGACTGTGGGATGTTGAAAAGTACAGGAAACAATACGATGATATAACCACGTGGTTCAACAAGGGCACGTGCTACCTACCGCCATAAATACGTTTTGAAATCTAATTGATGGTAAATGTTCTGAATTGACGTTAGAAACAATGGAAGTATATGTGCCGTATCGTAAACTGTATCTCTTTTTAAGGTGAATAAATAGTGATTTAAGCGAGTGAGTGCTTTTCGGCTCCATCACTATCAAGGCCGGGAACACCAGAAATGCACACATTGTACCCATGAGGGGGAATTGAACCCGGGTCTTAAGCGTGACGAGCAGATGCTTTGACCATTAGGCTACCCCACCGCATTGCGCATTATAGCACAACAACCGGCCTTTATACATACTGACAGTGTCGGAAACATTAGCGCACAGCGTGGCTATTTCGCCATTCAGTCTGAGCTTTCTCGAACAGTGCGTAAACAATAGACTGCCAAAGGCAGGTAACTGTAGCGCTATCAAAAAGGTCTGCCGCTAAAAATACTATTGCCAGTGAACATATATGATATGACAAGAAACCTACAATTCACATATAAAACTCTAAACATTGTGACCCAATGATAACCACTAGGCTACCCCATCGCCCTATATCGGCGGTTGGTTAAGTAAATTTGACAACTGTTTCAGAGTAATGAATGAACCTTAAATTATTTCCTATACTTTCAGCGGGACATGTACATGGCTCCTGTACTAAGTTGTTTGGATAATATTACCATGGATAAAGTGCTTGTAACAATATCAGGGGAATATGTTGTAAAGCTATATAGAGTCTGATATAACACATTTTATTGCCATGTATATAGAACAATACGGGCAACAGAAGGGAAATATTAGTGACACGAAATGGTTCAAACTACGTGAAACGTTTTTCAAAACGTTTGTGAAAGCCAAACCACAGTTAGCAATATCTAAAGAAGGGAGGTAACTCATGTCCTGTTGCAGACCGAAAAAGTTGATTCCTAAATCATGTCAAAACAGGGGGTCTCCTCAACATGCTGACGTAGCAAATCTACCGATTGGATATTTATTTATGTTTAAACCGCAAATGTGTGGTTGAAATATGACAGGAGGCGTGGCGCAATTTTATATCATGGTTTTAAGAAATATGAACTTTCATGGAGTAAAGACTATCAAAGTGTACATCAAAATAACCATGAGCCGCACGGTCTTCTAATATTTTTTGTCTAAAAGCCCAGTGTTACCTTCATGTTTTATTCACATTAAACCGCGTATTCTATGTGAACACACACACAGACACACACAGACACAGACACACACAGACACAGACACACACAGACACACACACACAGACACACACACACACACACACACACACACACACACACATATATAAACACACGCACCCCACACACCACAGACCGACAGTAGTAGTGGCAGAAATGTTTCCAAAGTCAAGAGATCGTTTTTGATGATTCATCATTTTTTCTGACAATTGACAAGTGACAAGTATACTAATGACTTGAAAATGATATATTACTGACCAATGAATTTTATTTTGTGCACAGATAAAAATTCTTATAGTGTAAACGAGTGTTTTGGGAGTGAAAAGCTGAATCAGTGAGTGTGAGAGTTTGACTTAGGCTAGATATGTGTGTAGCCTGTAGGCTTGTTTACAAGTTGTATATATGGTTTTGGACTGTTTAATTAATTAAATTATGAGTTGCAAAAGTTCAGTTATGGATTATAAATGATTTGTTATGTAGTAGCTTGAAAATACAGACATCCCTTACAACGTATAGTCAATATCAAGTAATTACTTACTGAATGTCATCCTATACCATGAGATCACTATGTGAATTTTCTTTCTTCTTGCTTTCTTTCTTCTTTAACTTTGAAATATTACTATTTCCGGTATTCAAGGGGAAAAGGAGGACAGTTCTTTGGTAAGAAGGACAGCACCTAGATGCAAATGCTGATTTCATTTCACTGACACTATGGATAATTTAAGATATAATTGGCAATACCATTCTGTAGATTTTCAGTATAATAAACTTTCATTTGGTCAGACTGTCAATATAGTACTTCGTCACCTGTCACAGTGAGTGATAAAATATTTTGTCACTACTCTTCTTGTTAATACAATCCTATGACGTCATAAAGGAACTTGTGACATCATATACTGATAAGGCATTACATAGTAATAGTCAAGAAAAGACAGATATCCTCTACATCTCTAATCCTTTGTGATGGGGTTACCTCTAGCTGATGAAGTTGGAATATATACAATGGCAAATAATGGTTGTTCAGTTATGTTATTTTTGTTCAAATTATGTTCTGCTTTCATCATGTTAACGATGTGATCTTTTTGTCCTCTATTTTAGACCGTGTTGATAGTATGCTGTTTGATTTCAAATTATACAGATCAATGACAAATAAATGAATGTGTTTGGCTCTGATAGATTTACAGTGCAAACGTCTCAGTCATTATCTAGTACCCATTAGGACAGAGACAAATTATGTTACCATGATAGTGATACTTTATGTCCAAATAATTGAATATTACATGTTAATGGGACTTTCTTGACAGCCATATTTTCTACCTATCGGTCATGAAAACTTAGTTTGCACTGTAAATTAAAAAAGTGTAAACAAGCATAGAGATGACGTTTTCGTCTCACATCTCTCACTGCCATCGAGTAGCTTTCCGTAATATATTCGACATCCTCCGCAGTAGCTCTGTGGAGATGGAAACCTTAAAAGCTTTGTTCAATTTGCATTTGCATTCAAATGATACAGGATTGATCAATAAAAGGTTCAGAGCATGCCTGTTTTATTTTTATGTCAAGTTGATATCTAATAGTTCTTGGCATTTTTATTGGTAATGTTTCACATGGAATGACAAATACCTAGGAATTAAGTAAAGTAATGGAAATAAGTTCTGTATTCATCAAGATCTTAATATTACTAAGGATGACATGTATTATTATTTTCAGTTTCATTTCAGTGGAAAGAAGTATGTTTTCTCATATGAATGTGTCAATATCTATGCACTGAGGACTAATTATATATCCACTATCACGCATGCCGTCAATGAAACTAATTTTATCTAGTTTTTCTCAATGTGTGGTTGTGGCTGGTGACGTTACATGAGCGTGAGACTGGGACACCAAGAGAGTAATGTAAAATATGTACATAATGACAACTTTTAGCATTCAGATGTGTATAAGAATCATCTGACTAAAGCTACAAAGCCTTATTTTTTGTTCGTGTTGTTGTTTCTATTTTGCAGCATAGGTAGACAAAAAACGGACACATTAAAATTGGGCCCTATTATTTTTATACTTGAAGCAAACGCCACATTAACGGTTCGTAAATATATTCAAAGACACCCATGAACATAAACAGTATATAATTTACTCAGATTCTCTTTCTTGCCTTCAGGACCCGTGAACGTTCCGGGGTAGAATAGGCCTTCGGCAACCCATGCTTGCCATAAAAGGCGACAATGCTTGTCGGGTGGTCAGGCACGCTGACTTGGTGGACTCATGTTGACTCATGTCATCGGTTCCCATTTGCGCAGATCGATGCTCATGTTGTTGATCACTGGATTGTCTGGTCCAGACTCGAATATTTACAGACCGCCGCCATATAGCTGGAATATAGCTGAGTGCGGCGTAAAGCTAAACTCACTCACTCACTCACTCACTCACGCCTTCAGGCTATAAAATTGTTTCTTGCCAACATCCACTTTTAAATAAAATCATCGAATTGTATAATGATCTTGCTACTGACCAATACGGCATCGTCTTTTGTTGGTTACCCAGCCACGATAGGCATTTCTGGTAACACAATGGCCGATCTTGCTGCCAAGGCAGCACTCAATAAATCTGTGACACCACTTCTTATTCCATACTCTGATTACAAAGCTAGCATAAGAACCTACATCCGTGATCTGGTGCAGAAGAAATGGGACGCTCAAGTAGGTATCAATAAATTACATGAAATAAAACCCTATATTGGTTACACCTACTAGTCAGTCCAGATTTGAGAAAGTCAGTAAGAGACTATGTCGCATTCGCCATACACGGTTTACACACGAATACGTGTTAAAAGGTGAGGATCCTCCGTTCTGCATCCCTTGTGATGAAAGAATCAGTCAGGCATGTCTTGCTTGACTGTGTTGAATATTCCATCACAAGGGATAAGTATTTTTAAATCACGAACTATGAAGGATCTTTTTAATAATGTAAGTTCTCATTTAATTATTGCATTATTAAAGGAATTAGATTTGTAAACTGATTTGTAAATAGATAAATATTTTACGATTGGAAGTTTAAATTAATAACTGTTGATTGTTAGTGGCTGTACCCTCAAAGGGGGTTGAAGTATTGTGAAATTATTGTCCTCCTGAGAGGGTGCGTAAGTCCCGAAACATTTAATGTTTAAACATGCCAGGCTTTTAAACGTGGTATACTTGTTTTAATTTTGGCTAACATTTCCCACAATCGCCAGCAGTTGAATGGATGATGTAAATCCAGCTAGGTACCATGCAGGTAGCAAAAGTACCAGTGATTCCTAGTATGGTGATCTACCTTCTGTTGTTGGCGATCTATAGCCGATTTTTTTATATTATATCTTCTTTATCTCTATTATCTGTGATAATCTAGTACTTCCACTGTCCTTCGATGGCATGATTTACGTTCTCAATATATATATATATATATATATATATATATATATATATATATATATAAATAAAATGTTCTCGTCACGATATGGCTGCAATATTGCCGTTGTGACGCTAAATTTTATCAATCAACCGACAATAGACCGATCCAGTGCCGATAAGCCCCGCCCACTAGCCGTCTTGACGTGTGTGTGTGTGTGGGGGGGGGGGGGGGGGGGGGAGAGCAAACCTCTTGCTATTGGTTCAAGCATTATTCTGTTTTTAGAACATCCGGAATTTGTACACATGTGATTGGTCTTGTACAAACCATTTCACACTTCAAGAAGATTGGCTACCGTGAAGTGCCAGCAGGTGCGTCGGTTACAAGCCTGCTACAACAGTGGCACAACGGTGACCGAAGATAGAGCCAGCACCTGTAGTTGGCGAGGTTATGGCTAAACCATCAGATCAATCATTCAGAAAAAGGAAGTCTGTGATGGCAAAATCATCTGGACAGAGGTAGTGAAACATACTTACAATGCAAATACTAATTAGATGACATATATATTCAGATTAAATGAATTGGAAAAGGTTAAGGAAGGTTTCAGATTGTAATTACTGAAAATTTGCAACGTTAATGATATCCAGCAAAATGTACTTGCATAATTTCAGAATGTCCCCAGCTGACCAAGGGTCTATGAAAGTTCTAAAGACCCTAACAAGTACACCAATGTGCTACCTCTTTACAGACAATGCACCTGAAGAATCCACTACTCTTAGTAGGGTTCAGATGGAATCATCTCTGATATATCATGTAAATATACAAACAGTTCACAAGTCAGTGAAGTCACACTTGTTAAGTATGAACAAACTGTACAGTACAATATTTTGTATTAATGCCACATCCGCAGATCACACGATTCTGCAAAATTAAAGTTTAGTTATGTATTTGTAATACAGGGTAAGGTATTATCCTCAAACCAGAATCAGAGACCACAATATTAAACATGAAGGAACATTAATCTTCAATGCAGTAAATAATTTCAGAAATATAATCCCAATATCTGATTTTGAAAAGTAATATTTCAACGTGCATAATTCAGAGATTTCTTGTCAACTCCGAATATATACATTTCATAGAATGGATAATTCTTTTCATCACAGCATCAAAACCTATATTTATTGTATGCAAGTAATATGTATACATGACATAAGCACATGAGCCCTGCCTGACTCAGACTAAATCTTTTATCCATGATTAAAGTTACTTCTGACCGTTCTCAAACACTGTTGAACTGACACTGGAAAACCCAGTTGAGTTTTACAGGAGGTTGTAATCAAAGCACTTTGTACACTGAAGTCCCAACATTTCTGAAGCCTGTAATATCTTTAGTGTTTAATGACAACATTCTTGAAAATCAGTTGAACAACTTTCATTTCTTTACTAGTATCGACAGAAAGTTTGTCGGCATTGCACAAACGAACCATTTCATTGGCCACGTGCAATAAACTAACAGGTATTCTTCTACCTACCGATCGCTTTCTCGGCATGTACTCTGTGATGAACAATTCGTCATGTTTCTGCCACACCACCAGCAGTCATCTGTGCAACAGAAGAGGCTAAAGGAGTAATGTTTAAATATAAGTTCAGTTCTAAAAGTATAATCTGGAAACCCTTATCAGCCATGATGTTTGTTGATGTGTTGACACTCTCTGCTTTCGGTTTTCTTCCTCTAGTTGCTGGCTTCTTGATGTGTAGGCCATCATGTCTAAAGTGGAATATACTGAAAAGAATACAGTGCTTCATGTTGAAACGTATATACACCTGACTGGTGATCAAAAACGAAAAACACGTATGTACACGCATGCTTAATACTTTCTACAGAAACATTTTCACCTATTTACTGTCAGTTCATTGTTTATAAAAAGCAAATTGTTTCAATTAAATCTTATGGAAATTACAAAAGTGACGGTTAATAATTTCAGGTGGATAGATACAAGATCCAAACCACCCCATCAGTTGTGTCTGCATGTGGGGGTTACTGCTTTCGCACTTGAACACCTACTAGATGTTGCTGAGGAAATCACTATGCTATCTTAAGCCCCAGTAACCCAACAGGAGCGCGTTGACTTTGAGCAGGAGACAAGATAACAAAGTGGCGATGTTAAGTGGATTCAGGCAAGGAACAGAAGAATTACCGTTTCTCAGTTTCACAAGATCATGCTTAGACGAAGACCCATCAGTGACAAGTTTACAAATTCCATCTTATATGAGAAATCATTTTCATCGCCCCCAACATCATATGGCAAATGGAGTGTCCATGACTATATAGTAGTCTTCAACCCAAAGCTCAGTTTCTTAGGGGCTACACCAGATGGTAAAGTGTGTGATAAGGGCCAAACAGGCATCATGGAAATAAAATGTCCATATACAGCAAGAGATTTACCCTTGAGGGAGGCTGCAAACAAAGTAGCAAAGTTCTGCATAAGAGTGGGACAAGATGATGTGCTGACAATTGATAAGGACCATAGGGGCTCCATTTTGTGAATGTGTGGTGCACACACGAAAAGATACATTTTGTGAGCGAAATACGCCCTGATATTGCCAAACAGACGGAACTAATGAACAAATTGGTTGAATTCCATCGCACATATGGCATTCTAAAACAATAATTCACCTGCTCAGCTCAAGCAGCGAGTGTTGGTGTGTGGTGGATCCTGACTTCACGGATCCCGTTGCTTACTTCTGATTTATCTGTTCAACGAAGTGAGGTTCATAACATGAATTTAATTTATGTAGAATGAGGCAACATACCAGTTTCTGAGTCTGATTAAAATTTCAACTTGCTGCAAATGAATCACACGGAGTTGCAGTGGTACAGGTGGATCCTTTTGAGGCAGGTACAGGAAGAATGCTGTGCACCAGCACAGAAATATCAACAACATATACAACTGTAGAGATATCAACCTTCTCATTGCTGAAATTCATTCATTAAAACAAATAAACCATGGGGATTGAGGAAGACTTTCAAAATGAACTGTTTATCTGTAATTTAACAAAGCAATGTTATGTAAATGACTTTTACACTATTTTGATAGTTGTGTGATTTCATTGAAATGACCACTTCCTTTTGTTTTCCTTTTCTTTCTTGACTTGAACGGGGTGCATCCATCCACCCATAATGGGCCAGGGTATTCATATGTAGGCCCTGCTTCGTCATACTGAAATGCTGAAATATTGAATTATGGCTTCATGATAATATAATTATCAGAATTACCCTGAAACATCTTGTGTTGACAGTAACTGTATCGACATGTGTGTTTGCAATTTGATAGGACTGGGTCACCCAGGAGGCGTCGTGATTTTGAAATCGATTACCAACACATTTAAATATTTACCCATGCATGAAAGGTGTTTTCAAATTAAATGATATTACAGACGTTGGACACCAACATTGATAAATTTGGACGCCGTTGTAGCTGACTGCAGACAGTGCCTCAAGGTCGACTTGAACTAGCTGATACCAACGCTGACATGAGTGTTTACATGTGAAATTACGTCTTCACAGACATGTCTCCGCTCTGGTTTAGGTGCTTACTAAACTAGTCATATGGGAATTACAACGCTTTTCGAAAATGATTTTCTAGGTGCAAACCCATACCCTTCTGAAGAAAAAGAAGATTATTTTAGTCAACGTGCTTCTGTTTCAAACCTATCATTAATTCCCGCACAGGTGTCCTATTTCTGGAAGATGGGTCAGTGTGCAGGTGCGGGCTGTATCTTCTTTGTGACATAAATACAGGCAGTTCATGAAGTTCAATATTGTGGAAGTTTGTAAATTAGGATTCCACAACAAATAACACATAGACAAATTAATTGGAAAAGGTGATTAAACAAATTCGGTTCCGTTACGGTTAAGAATTTACCGTACCAAACTATGTAAGAAATCCCCTGTGGACCAGCAAACCACAACAAAGACAAGTCTGAAACATTCGAATCCTGTATTATTATGCAACGACAGCAAGGTATACAAAGCCACAAGTCAATTGCACAATACAGATTTCAAATACAATACAAATGCGGCAAAATCTAAGGCAATGGATCACAAAATTGATAGTATAGCAAACTCACCAAAGTCTTAGTGAGAGAGAGAAACAGTCGTGCAGAATGAACACAGTGAGCGATCTGACAGCAGTAGATCAGGCGTTGACGGATAAAACGTTGGCAATGCAACTCCAGTGAATTAATGTGAATCTGTGTCGCTCAGAACACGGCAGCTAGACTATATATATGCATATTCAGTCATTTGTCGAAAGTACGAGCACCTACGGCCATGGCCAACACTGTAGAATGCCCTCGAAACAATGTCTCTCAAACAGGAAGTCAGGGGCAGATAAAGCCCGGACAAGCCTGTTACCAAAATCCATAGTACATATTCACAGATCACTTGTAAATAATAACTGATCTGTCTCAAATACAACAGCATTTGGGGCATTACATACGTGATAATTGTACTGATAAAGTACTGATAACTAAACGTTCTACTGCCAGACAAAAGTATAAATATGTGGCTATAAGTATGGATAAAGTGTGCTCGAAATTACGGAATAATTGGTACATGCAACTCCTGTTGTGCACGTCACGACAACTTGCAGGCAGTTTCGTTTCAGTTCATCCTTGGTGTGATTGACAAGAAATGTCTTCCCGACGCCAGCTTGACCAAGTATCACAAGATTATGTCGCGATAAGGCCACTTCGAGGGCTGTTTTCTGTCTTTCAGTCAGTGTCCTCATGACATTCTCGTCTGACCATGCTTGTTTACATTCTTGGGGTACACTCTTGAGTTACCTCCCCTGGTCGGCCCATCACAGGGGAGGCTAATTTCGGTGCGGGATAGGCGATTTTTCGACGTTCCGAAGACGCTAGCACCCAAAGCTCTGCTTCGATTTTTGTGATCTATGTCGTATTTTGTAGGTAAATCTATTGGCTTTCGAAGTGTGTGCAGTGTGCATTTGCCCTGTAACGAACTTGGTGTATTGACCTCGTTACATCCATTTCCTTTTTTATAGTACTAATACCCCATTAGGGACAGTATATAGCTTGATGGCAGTTTTTAGCGTTACAAGCCCCTGTGCATGCCAATGGGTGCCAAGGGACTGAGTTTGTGTTGTGGCAGTTAAGTAGCTGTTGCATTGTCCAGTTGATTATAATTGTTTTTTTTTAAATTTGTGTATATGACTTGTTTGATGTACTTGGAATACATCCCTTTCGTAAACTGAGATTTTGAATGTGTGTGCTTCGTGCCAAAGTAGGAAAAGCATGACTAAACGTATTTCGTTATTTTCTCCATATACGCCATTGTCGATATTAGTGAACATAGTTCTCGGTTGTTAATCGCCCGACGTCAATGACATTTTTTGTACACATAGGCAGTTGATTACTTAATGCATTGACAGAGAGACTTTTGTAAATTTGTTTCCTGTTTTCTTTTTAACAAATAAAATATGAGTAAGAATTCAACTCCAAAGAGTGAAGTTTTTAAACCAAAATTTTAAATGTCATGTCTTTTAAAAATATTTTCTGTCATTGCACCCTACACACCCCAGGCTATGTTGTAAAGTTGAAATTGTTTAGCTTTCCTTATTAGCTTTAGAGGCAGCCGTGAACGGCGTGGTGGGTGCTGTTTAACGCTGAGAGCCGTTCACTCCCGTTGTGGACCCGTCCAAACAAATTGATTACTGGCCACGTTTCCTTGTCATTGAGACCAAAGACAACACACCTTTGAAGTTGAACCCGTTTGCTGTCTCTAAGGGTATCCAAGGCATTGCTGGCGAAGTAAAGAACGTTAGAAGATCACGTTCTGGTACGCTGTTGATTGAGTGCGCCAGAGAGCAACAGTCAACCAACCTTTTGAATATTGACACTTTTGTTGGGACTCCGTTACCGTCACGGCCCACAAAATACTTAACAACAGTAAGGGAATAGTGCGCGATCGTGATCGATTGCTGGCAGACATGTCTGGTTTAGATATCGTTTCCGAGATGAGAGATCAGGGTGTGCTATATGTCAAACGCTTCTCAACCCGTAAAAACAACACAACCATAAAACCCAACACTTATCTGTTTTCCTTCTCTTCTCCTACTGCTCCAAAGTCACTTAGGGCAGGGTTCTGTAATCTGAATGTTGATACATACATTCCAAATCCGCTGAGGTGCTTCAAGTGCCAATAATTCGGTCATGGTGTAAATACGTGCACATTGTCTGTTGTGTGTGCTCATTGTAGTGTAAAAAACACACACAACAGAAGATTATGACAACCATGGTAAAAAGTGCACAAACTGCGCAGGGGATCACCCATCTTTCTCTAAAGAATGTCCTGACTGGAAACAACAAATGGCTATTAATAGAATAAAGTTTACACAAAACATCAGTTTTGCTGATGCAAAAAAAAATGGTCCAGAGCTCAGTACAAACAGAAAGCTATGCTTCCGTTGCCAGACCAAACCCAGAAGCAGCATCCACAATAATGAAATTATCTGCAATCTGTCAGACAAACTTGACGTGGGTGAACACGGATTCCCCGCAATCTCTGTTACCTACCATATCTACGCAAACTGCAGAATCACTTACTGGTACATCTCAAGTTCAATCAGCAACATCCCCTATCATGACATATCTTCTCAGTCATCAACAAGGTCTCAACCCAGTAAAACAAAAACTAGATAGCTAAGCGGCAGAGTCCCAAAAGGATCAGAGAATAAAATCCAAATATTCAACAAATATGGACCACTCGAAGACATGGACGTGTCTGAAAACGTCTGCTCTAGGGCACACAGCTTGTCGCCCACCAAAAAATTGCGCGGTAGATCCCCAATAAATCCCCCCAAAAGATAGGTTATCAGAATAATATTATTCAGTGGAATTGCAGAGGACTAAGGACTAAGTTTAATGAATTTCAGCTTTTATCCAGGATTTTACACCGTCAGCAAGCTGTCTACAGGAAACAGATTTAAAACACAGATACTCTTAACATCCGTATTTCAATGCGTAACATTATTTTCTCCTCCAGGTGATAGGGCAAGTGGAGGATCGCCAATCTTGGTACGGCAAAATGTTATACATAGTTCAATACCGCTTAAAACAAATCTCCAAGCCGTAACTGTGCGACTTACATTACAACATGCATTTAGGCTTTGTTCATTGCATATTCCACCTTCATCCACTGTCCAGTTAACAGATCTACAAGCTCTTTACAATGAACTTCCTAAACCTTATGTAGACATCTGAAAAGAGGAAACCAGGAATTTTGTTAATTTATTTAATGTGAAATAACATGCATATACAGTGGACTGACAAAGTTGATATGTTTATGAGTACTTCAGCTTACATTTTTGCCAAATCATTAACCTTGCAGTTAAAAAAACCAAAACCAAAACAACAACAGCAACAAAAAATTATTTTTTTTTCATCACCATTTGAAAAATTGCACAGTTGCGAGCACTTGGGTTTCTGGTGAAATCGGCAAGGAGCGCTTTGTGTTTCTTTGCTGGTAGGGACGAGTGAGATTAATCAGCTGAAAACGAGAGGCCCTGTCCATTCTATTGTTCATATACAGATCGCCGTCACTTATACCCAGAAGCAATGGCCGATCACGAAAAAACACGCTGTTTTTGAATTCTCCTCTTGCTGAGTGTTTCTTTACCTAAAGGTAATGCGCCATTTTGGTTTGAACTTACGAGAAAAAACATGATTT
Source organism: Haliotis asinina (assembly GCF_037392515.1). Lineage (NCBI taxonomy): Eukaryota > Metazoa > Mollusca > Gastropoda > Lepetellida > Haliotidae > Haliotis > Haliotis asinina. The sequence goes on along the minus strand of NC_090291.1, from coordinate 46,315,443 downwards.
ACGAATGCAAACGCTTACTGTAATTTTGTACTTCAAAATCAAAAGAAGATATAACCCAGAAAAATCTTTTTGTTCAACCCATAATATTACCATAGCAAAAATGATTACCTAACGCCACACTTTTGACGTCACCGGTGGAAGACGTGGCTGTTTCACATGACATCTATCAGAGTGCCAGACGCAAGTGAACTAGTGACAGTCTCGGTTAGATGTTGAAGGCGTTGTCCTTGAACTTGTGTCAGACCCTCTGTTTCCATTCGAACATTATACACATGAAATGTCCCAAGCGGTTGGATTACACTTTCTGCTATTTCAATTAGTGTGCTATTCCGTCGATCGTGAGGACATCATCACTCTGATTGTCTGCCGTAAAATCGATAGGGCAGCCATATTGTTTGTTTACCATGTCATCGACAGGTAAGCCAGCAGATGTTACAAATATGCAAACAAAAATGTGTTGAATTGTAATTGTAATTAAAAATTATGTATTTTATTGAAATAATACTCATTTGAACAGTCTTTTTAATAGCAATAATATTGCAAGCGAAACTCGAATTAAGGGCATGTCCGAAATGTCAATCTGTGAATGAAGTAGTTAAGGCATAGTCAAATTTCATGAAAGTAGTTCCCTTCGAAATCGAGGCTTGACATGGAAACCAATCGTAAAGTGATATTTTGCCCATGGGCATTGTATGAAAAATATGAACCCCGATATGTTTGCACTCGTAGATAATAAATAGATTTAATACTCACGAGGGCAAAATATTGTGCTTCATATTTTTCATACGATTCTCTAGCGCAAAATGTTCACCTTACCATGGTGACCTGTGTTCTTCTATGACGTTGCGTTCTACATACGGCGACGGCGGGTAGCCAGCCTTTGAAAGTAGATTTGGGTTTATTTTCCTCAATTTATCAACTGAGGTATTAAACAGAATATTATATTCGTGCCCATATCATACGCCGTTTACGACACTCGTTCCTAAATATCGGTATATCCCTTGCTCTCACTCGGGAAATACCAACATTTTGGTACTCGTCTCGTAAACAAAGTATAACATGCACTCATGTAATAATCTCTAAATCTTAGATATGGTTAAATATGGCTATGCCGATCCTGCCCATATCGGGATGGCTGAAAAGGTGCATATCAGGGAAAATATCACTGTATTAAGTTATACAACTCGAACACTTTTGTATGAGTAAATAGCTGGAAAACGAAATTTCCTTCTTTTGCGCCGTTGGCACCTGTGTTGGTGTGTCCAAACGGGATGTTTTACTTGACTTCTTCCATCAGTATACCCACCTCTTTAGCGGAGACCCGTGAAGGTCCCGGGGTAGAATAGGCCTTCAGCAACCCATGCTTGCCATAAAAGGTGACTATGCTTGTCGTAAGAGGCGACTAACGGGATCGAGTGGTCAGGCTTGCTGACTTGGTTTACACATGTCATCGGTTCCCAATTGCGCAGATCGATGCACATGTTGTTGATCACTGGATTGTCTGGTCCAGACTCGTTTATTTACAGACCGCCGCCATATAGCTGGAATATAGCTGAGTGCGGCGTAAAACTAAACTCACTCACTGTAGCGGATGTCGTTGCGTATTGGAAGAGTGCTGGGAGCACAAGACCCCGGCAAAAGAACTACATTATAAGTCTTAATGAGACTTTGGATTCTTTGGAAACTGTTTTCATCTTTTGATACAGATAGTTATGGTCAAATGTCATCACCAGCAGTAACAGGCTGCTGGAAACTGGATTCTGGAGGGTCAGGTTTGAGATGTTCATGTTGAACGAGGCAACGTCACTTGATGAGTATGAATAGGATTCGGGGTTTGCCTGACCCTCACCATGCAAACCCCGGACTGATATTTGGTGGATTGCGAAAGGGTAATAACTCTATACCAACAACGTCTGGTTTGACCAAGAATGAATCGGTAGTAAAAGCGCATTGGTTCTTACCTTCTGTGGTTACGACAGGCAAACGTCAGATGCCAACTATCTCACAACTTATTTTGGACAGTTTGGCCAACGTCAGTTAATGTCTGTTACCACGTTAGCATTCAGTTGTCATTTTAACCCCTGCGCGGATGTCTTAGTCACGACTCGTCCTCCCACTCGAGGCTTAATACCCGTGAAAATAAGACAAACCAATCAGAACGCGCGTAATGGATAAAAAAAAAATTGATAAAAAATAATCCCGACTAATTAAATCGTTTTGGTATTATGTTATTGTTTAAAAAATCATTTTAAATATGTCATCATATTGAAAGTATTTAGAATTTAGCTAATGTAATTTTGCTCTCTAATATCACGTTACTGATAAGATTCATGCGATTCACTGTGACAGATTCAAATACACGCACTTGTGTTTACTAACATAACGGCCCTCGGTGGGCCCAACTGAGTGTATTTGTGACGATCATGCGGGTTTGTTTTGGTGATTGTACGTGCGCTTCCAACATTTTGATGACATGTAATTATACATCACTACAAGTTTCAAAACAATATTATTTTTTCTGTATGCAGCTAATCAAGTTTTATCTTTAACTTTGGACTTACTATTCATATCTCTGGAAATATTTCAGTCTTGCGCTTTTGGGGTCATTCATACACTTTTCAGCGGATTCATGTATAATTCCACTCAAAGTATGTATGTCACCATGGTTACACAAATGTCCAGGTTGAGTTTTTCTGCACAGAACATAAACCTCGCACTTGCCGTCAATAGCAAAATAACACATAATTTGCACATGCTGTAAGTTGCCCGAAGTGCTGTTCACGACGATGTAGTATTTTGAATGGCGTTAGTAGACACACGTGCACCAGAACACCTCACTTCGAAGTTTTGAGTATTCTATCCATGGCTTGCAACGTGGTCAACACGACAGAGTATTACTGGTCGGTGGTACGAAAGCCAGGGACATGTTATTGGCCACTCTGTTGCTATGATCTCAATCACAGCCTCAATTAATGAAATAACGGCCTGCCAGTCTGCCCGGGGCTGGCAAGTTTCGTGTCGGGCTGCCTGAAAAAAATCATAGCGCGTGACAAACACGCCTAGACTTTCCTTCAAATGGAGCAGTGTAAAAAAGTTCATGTGACTACTACGATGTCTCATTTCAGGATTTCTAGTTCTTTAAAGAAAGATCGGAGGAAAGGGAGACTGAAGAATGGAGAGGACTCATAAATATGAGAAAAACAGATAAACAGACAAGTATCTTGTATACTTAACTTGGTTATCACGGACCAACGATCTATGTTTTGCAAAACATGCAGATCGTGGTGTGATCCTTTGTCACTGGCAAGAACTCCATCATGATGCAACATATACAGAATTGTACGTTTCGTGTACGGTTGTGAAAATTTGAAGCATATACAGAATGATGTAAATGAAAACGTTTAATGGTGGGGGTGGTGTTTTGTCATACATCATTTTTAACCCAACAGGTGAACGTTCCCCCGAGTTTCAGTAAACCAATGAATAGCATCTGCGCCTTTGTTCCTTGTGTTCGTAAAGCCATCCATCGTGTACTTCAAAAAGACCATTTGCAGGTACCACATTCTTCACAAGTTATTAAAACGCACAAACACCAATTTTAGTAAAATACTTTTTTTATTCATCATTAGTTATCTGATTAAAAACCAGTGCGTAACACATTCATGAATATGTCTGGCATGAATGTAAGTTTGAAGTGGTTTTCATTGTGTCAAAATTGTACAGTGATAACAAAGACAATGATTACATGATACATGAGTGTAAATTTTTATGGCAGATTTTCATACTTAGTCTATCCAAATTGGTGAAAACAATGATTTTCAGCTAGAGAAAAATGTATTTAACATATATTAGCTTATAACTTGCAGGGCTCGTTAAACTGACTTTCCAAGATCTGTGAATAGATTTTCAGTTTCGGTTCCAGTCTCTTGTTAGGTTTTCAATTTTCTGAAGCTCCAGGCCAACCTGTTGGCCAAACAAAATGCCCGAATCAACAACACATAACTTTCTCAAATCAAACGCAATGACCCAACATATAACACAAATATTTTCTAAAACCAAAACTAATTGAATACATTTCTGCAGAAAATATAAACCGCTTAATGCCCCTGAATTATTTTCTACTCTACCATGACATTTACGTGTGTATGATATTTAAATGTATTTGAAGAAGACTTCGTTGTGGAAATAATTAAAAAATGTGACACTATGTAAGTTGTGTCTTTTTCTTTTTTTAATGAAAGGGTAATGAGTACATATTTAAAAAGCGTTTTGTTCATGGTAAATACGTCATGGTAGAATTGAGATAATTCTATTGTGTTTACATTTTGAAAGTGCTTATAGTTGGTTGAACGCTGCTAAATGAAACACAGCGTTCAAGTAACTATAGTCACTTTCAAAATGTAAACACAGGAGGATTATCTCCTAAATGGGAATGAAGCACTTGTAAGGAGGAAAGCACTTGAAACGCAAAGGTCATTTAATTTCTTTTCTATTATTTCATATTCTTTTACAACTGATGTAAAATCGAAAAAGATCAGGATACCACGTCGCTATTCTCCCAAAATTAGCTGGTGTGGTAACTGCTACCTTCACTCCAAAAGCAGATAAATCAAACGTTAGAAAGAGAAAGTGATAAGCACCATAGCTAGATATCCTGAGGCTAATTTTTAATAGTTTAAATAATGCGAAGTTCAACTATAACATATAATAAAAGAGATTTCGCTAGATGAAATCGTTTCTGCGTGCACCCCATATTCAACGGTACCTAATGGAGAGCGCCATCATCACTGATAATTACCAGAAGGTCTCTTCTGTACATGGCATCCAAAAAGCTCCCACGAAAAAAGCACATGTCATTATTCCGTGCACCATATCTCTGACAAGTTGATCTTACTAAGCTCACCATGATGTACGTTGGCTGTGCGATTTTGGCAGCTTCTTGTTCCACTGAGACTCACATTAGCAGAGAAGTAGATGTGGCGGAGAAAATAGCAATTCTACGAGCACATCTTCAGTGATTGAAGTCGACGTAAAATATATTTCACATTGCCAGCATTGGGGCTCCTTTCCCGAAGTAACCTTTACTGAGGTTAGCTTTAACAACAATTCTTTATTATTAATTCTTTGCACCGGGGTTACCTTAGTGCCGTACGACCACCTTAGTGCTACGTGAATGGAAGCCATTTACGTTTCACATATTCATGTTCAAGAAAAGCAATGCTTCATAAGATGGGCTTCACATGCTTTCACAGAAGGCGCAGGGTGTCAATACGTCGGGCGTCACCCAGAGCTCATGCTATACCTAATCAAAACCAACTTGAATGTAATGGAAATGATTTTATTAAAATCACTCATCCTTAACTGACAGTACAAAATTAAATCTATGAGTGAGTGAGTTTGGTTTTACGCCGCACACAGCAACATTCCAGCTATATGGCGGCGGTTAAATCTAATCTAACAGTATCACTTGGTAACAGTCTTTTTCAATACTCCAACGATTTTATAATTTTATTCTGAACGCATATGTTTCTTACATTTTAAATGCGTAACTGCTACGCAACATTTATTTATCTATGCGTAATTTTCTGTGCGTATTTTACCCGGATACGCGGCTTATATGAGCCTCTGCCCAGTTAACGACCGTGTCCGAACGTTTGATAGAGAAAGTATTTGGTTCCATATTGGTCCTCCGGATCAGAATAATATCCCAAATTAAAGAAACCTTCAGATGTAATCACATTCATGTTTAAGAAACTTGAATGTAAACGTAAATTATGAAAGAAAAATTGAAGTTGAATATTTATGAGCTTTCTTGTATAGGACATTCAGTGTATGGGTAAGGCTAACATGATTTGAAAAGTTTGATTTTTTTGGATATTAATTAGTCATGGAACCAAATTTATTCTGTAGGGAGACGTAGGGATGATGTATTTCTAGTATCTGCTTTGAACTGAACGGTACTGGATGTAGGGCGTTTTATAAATTGTGTTTTAGACTCAAGCACGACACTCCAAAAACTGAGTCTGAAGCTAACAGTACCGGGCACTGCAACAGCTTGTACTTTAAAATCTAAGGCTCTGACTGAATCTGCAGGATCATTTTGTTCAAGTCAGCTCATGAAAAACAGAATATACCACAATGGTCACAGTTTCGAACAGTTAGCGAGCCCTCTGAGAGAGACGTTTTCATTTGTTAAAGACTGGTGTCGACACTTATATGCGCAAAGCGTGAAATACCAGGAAGTGAAACTAAGTCATCGTAACATGATTATTCACGAACGTTAATAATGGAGAAAAAAGGGAAAAATTGCATTTGTTTAAAGACAGGTAAGTGCCCAGTTTGCCCTCTTCAAGTTCAACCAAGGTACTTAGAAAGTAATGAGAAACCAGTGAGTTACTTCCCTTAGACCGGGTCTAATCTACAGCGAGGCGTTGTGTCTTTCTGTTGTTTGCCTTTATGGAGCAATTGTTGTATAAGTAATCGATTCATTCTTCTGTTAGATCCATCTCAAATACTTCCCGGTCACAGTGGTTTGCAGTTTTGGATGGTGTCGCGGGTCAAGTCACTCCAACGAGTTACGCCCCTTAGACCGCGTTACTGGATCTGACTGTGGCTGGATGTGTCTAAATTGCTAACAGCTGAAGGGATGGTGTAAATGCAGCTATGACCCATGCATGAAGTCATTGTAATGTAAATCACCCATGGTAGGTAGGTGATCTACCTACAGTTGTTGGCGATCTATAGCCCATTTTTACACTGTTCGGTCCGAATGTGAAATTTAGTTTTAGAGAGAGACGCTAGTTTTGCTTGTAAAAATACTGCGATATTCTTGCTGATTTTACTGTGTTTTGTTGGCAGTTTTGTTGGTGTTTTAGTCACGGTATGAATGAAATGTTGCCGATGTAACTGTAAATTTTAACTCACTCACTCTTTCCTGGGATTGGAAGCTCTGCCAAAGTGGAATTAAACCACTCGCAGGCATGTAAGTGTGCTTCTTCTGCATGCACTCACCCATTATATATATATACACACACACACACGCGCGCACACACGTGTGTGTGTGTGTGTGTGTGTGTGTGTGTGTGTGTGTGTGTGTGTGTGAGAGAGATATAATTCTCCAAATGCCATGAGAGATATTAATATATGAATCGGTTTAGTTTGACAATAGTCCAGCAATATCACATCGGGTACCACCAAAGATGGGCTTCACACATTGTACCCATGTGGGGAATCGAACGCGGGTCTTCAGCGTGACGAGCGAACGTTTTAACCACTGGGCTACCCCACCGCCCCATGTATGAGTGGCCATGTGCTTTGTGCCTCTATAGAAAGCCGTTGACATATTAAAATCGTTGACATGTTAAAAATATATAGCTCCGTAAATGGGTAGATCTGTGTCCAGGTGGCAACTGTGTTGAAACAACTTGTTGAAGAACCGCCGGCTAGTGGTTTGACTATTGTAGAATTCTGTGACATTTCGAAACCTTTGAGGGCCAGTCAGTTGTTTGATTAACAAGTCCTGGATAATTATTGGTAGTAATATCGATCTTGATTTACCTCTTGCCCAGCCAACTGAAACGTGTAAGCTAACGTAGATAGCTATAATGGGTGAAATTTATAGATGTCAGTTGAGTGAATGACAAAATATACTCCTTATTGTTCCTCATGTCACAGAAGTTCATATCCATAATTTTCACCAGATATCACTCCGAAAATTCGTTCTACGACTTTGTGGTTCACTTTGATATAAAAGTTTATTTTACTTTTTCACACTTCATTGTCTCATATCGTCTTTAGTTCTTTGCTGGGGTAAGTTGTATATTATATCAGACATGAATAAAAAACAATCCATGAAATTATTAATTTATGAAATTCAGTGGTGCATATTTTCTCTTTAGGAATTCTACAACGGTGCGCCCTCATCCGTTTCATCCTTAAACGTGTTATTATACGTTATGGCTAAATTTCACAATTATCGCCAACAGCTGACTGGATGGTGTAAATCCAGCTGGGGTCCATGCAGGCAGTACAGTACTGTAAGTCTCCAAGTTCCTAGCATGGTGATCTACCTTCGGTTGCTCGAGATCTGTAACCAGTCTGGATCTTTGTAGAAGTCTACTTTTCTTAATCTGTGATATTTTAGTTGTTTTTGCTACCCTTTGTCAACAGTTTGTTTATATATTTAAATCTTTATGTCACGTATTTAGACCTTCACGGTATTCTATTCACGGTATGTCTGAAATACTGAAGATGTGACTTTAAATTTTAACTCAGTCACATAGAACCTTAAATCTTCCTAATATGAGTTTCGTCAGAAACTTAAATGAATGTATCACAAAAGGTGTCATAGCTAAAAAGGCATGAAAATATAAGCTTTCCCTTAATCACAAGAAACTGTGATATTTTACGGGGACTTCAATATTTAGATGTACAACAAGAATCAAAAACTGAAAAATCTGACAGCAAATGATCTTGTTGTATATGTTTCATATTTCCTGATAACCAAAATGTAAAAAAGAGAAAGAAATAATTAAGACAGGTCTCCTTGTTCTGTTCCATAGGCAGATTTCCTATAGCCGCTCTAAACAGGCAAAATAATTCAAAATCAAAGTTTAGGATTTAAATTTTTTTCCGTTCCACAGGGGAAGTCCTGTAAGGCAGTAAGCCCCCCAATCATGGCGCTCAGTTGCCTACAATCTGTAGCCCGGTTTTAAATTGTTTTGCTCAAAATGGAAATGGAATTTTGAGCATAGATGCAAGTTTTGTATTTCTTCCTGTCCTTCCTCGACGGGTTTATATCATTTAACTGTATTCTTTTTAGGAATCTGTAACTTGTCCCATCACGATATGGCTGAATCATTGCCGATGAAACTTAAAATCTCACTCACTCATGATTTTTCTGGTGTAAATATGAACACATCAATGTATGCTATCACCAAAAAGAAACGCACAGGCAATTTGTACTTTTAAAAATCCATTAATTACCTATTGTGTTCAAGCAATCATTAAAATATGTAACAGAAGTGTTGATAACATAATCATACACAATTGCACAAGTAAAATGAAATGTTGATTTTGATGAGATTTCTTACAACAATTAGAAAGGCATCGCCACAACGCAACAGAAATCACCTTCCAGTTGAATTTGTGCAGCAAAAAACATTCACTGTCTGGCAATAAAAATTCAGATTACTTTCAGAAACTGGCATTCGTTTGAACGTCAAATCACTACGTAACGTCTTGACTCTGCGACACGGAACATCGCCAATGAAAGAATACATGCTGGAGATTAACAATCATCCGTTGCAAGGCGTCGGAATGTTAGCAAGATATCATGGCTTGCAGCTCGTCGCATATAAATACAGGTAAAACAAATCACCGTCCCCGTACAGGCAGACCTTGAGTTACCACTGCAGCCCAAGACCGGTACATCCGGGTACTACAGTTGCGTGATCGTACTGACACGGGTGGGAGCACAGCGGCCAGGGTGCATGGACTTCGGGGGATATCAGGTCAAACTGTACGTAACAGGTTGAAAGAGATTTGTCTGAGAGCCAGGATACCCGACGTCGGGATCGTGCTACGTCGTCACCATCGCGCTCAACGTCTCCGTTATCTAAAAATATCCACTTGGTTGTATAGACATTACCTTCTTCTAAACTGAACTAAAGACTATTTTTGGACCAGTTATACATGTTTGAAAATACATTTTCGCAACAGATTTCTTGTCTATGCGTTTCTTGCTTTTGATAGTATATTTGATATTTTTTCACATTCTTTTATTGCCAACCGACCAATCGACCCAAATTAAGATCACAGTCGCTACGTGAAACACATACAAATTCTGTTATTAGTACCTATAAATGATAGTGATGAGTGAGCGCCGTCACGTCATTAGCAGTGTGTTGATAGAACCGATAAATCCCTTCACTGTGACGTATCTAGTACATACAGAGTATGCTGTACCTGATAATAAGAATTTGTTCAGAAATCACTGATTGTGACGACACCGGGTGCTAGTTTAAAGGCAGCGTATCATGCTTTGTTGGTGGTACCCATTAAAAACACATGCGACGACATGTCAATTTTTCATCAAAACTACACAATGGTCCTTGGAAGGGCTACATGCTTGTCGTATGAGGCGACTAATTGGATCGGGCCATCGTATCCCAATTACGCAGGTCAAAGCTCATGGTGTTGATCACTGGATTATCTGGTGTAGACTCGATTATTTACAGCCATGTAACTAGAATATTGGTGAGTGCGGCGCCAAACAATAACCCAACCAGTCATGCAAGGTCCAAGAGTTGACCTGTGTTTTCCTTAATGCACACACTTGCATTTAGGACAGTCTGACCGACTTGTTTTGTGGACTAAGACTATTCAAAACACACTAGTACTTGTTATTATTTATACAAATGTCTTCCGTGACGATCACAAAATAAAGTCTTAACTATTGTGAAGATTCAATAGTGAGTGAGTTCAGGTTTAGGCAGTCTTCAGCACTGTTCCATAGAGAAACCAAAAATCAGCTTCACACATTGTACCCATGTGGGGAACCGAACCCGGGTCTTCGGCTTAACGAGTGAAAGCTTTACGGAGTAGGCTACCCCATCGCCTTGAATAAGGTCGTATAGCAAACCTTTTTCACTTTTATTAAGATATTAAAGATATCCTGAATTGTTTTTAAAATATCCTGAATTGAATTGAAGAGATCTTGAATTGAATTGAAGAGATTTCGGGTCTTCGGCTTAACGAATAAAAGCTTTAAGGAGTAGGCTGCCCCATCGCCTTGAGTAAGGTCGTATGGCAAACCGTTTCGACTTTTATTAAGATATTAAAGATATCCTGAATTGTTTTAAAGATATCCTGAATTGAATTGAAGAGATCTTGAATTGAGATAATCATAGATATCTGTATCTGTAAAACAATTGTAGATATCAGTAATAGCAAGAATTGAAGATATCTACAATTGAATTAAAGATATCTCTAATTGAACTGAAGATATCTGTAATACATTTGTGGATATGTACCAATCATTTCAAGATAACTAGAACTGAATTCAAGATATCTTGAATTAATTTATATTACAGTCGTTATGTAATAGTGTTATACTATGATCGTAATTGTTTTGCATAGATCTTCATAACATTTAGAGATATCACGAAATATGTTCTTGATATCTCTATAACTTTTTGAGATACCAGTAATTTATTTTGGATATGCAAAATTAATTAGAGATATCTTCAATAGTTTACAGATATCTTTAAACATAATGTAGATATCTTTAAAACATTTGAAGATATCTGAAATTCCTTAATAAATGTGAAAATGGCTTGCCATAAGGTCGTGGAGTGTGTGGGTGATGAATTGGACAGTTACTTCGTGTTCATCCAACACACTGGGTAACGTGCTGTCTCATGTAAGCAATTACAGTCGCAGATGTTAAGTAGTGAAAATTCAGTAATCACTTAAAAATTAATTTCGCTTGGTTTGGTGTCTTTGGTAGCAAATTCCAACTCATCCGATCCCATAAAAATTCAAGATAAGAAACACCGTGATTTAAGTTCATATCTGGAAAGCTGACAAATTTAAATTGAACTGTTTTAAATGGCATGTTTCAGTCGTTTATGTTAATATGTAGGCATTCGGAAATACAACAAATGAATATTTTATGGATTCTGTTAACTAGGAAATATGGTAAATCAAATTGACTTCGAAAATTATCCATGTATTTTTTGAGCTGTTAAACATACTCACATATACTCTTGCAAGATTACTCATTTGAACATTCCCATTCAATATTATAGTATATTTTGATAATTACCCTCGTATGATCATTCCTATAAATATTTACCGAATCTTCGATACCGACAATCAATACTTTCGGGTTTATCAAAGAATTACCCTCAATTTAACATCCCTTTCAAGACTTCACATGCACCCGGGTCATTCAATACCAATCCTAAAGAAGCTGGTATCGATAGAATAGGTAACAACATTGCTGACCATATCAAGGGTTGACCGTAATGAATGCCAGTGCCAGTTCTCATTTAAATCTCAATATAATGATAATGATACAAACCGTTTTGTATATTGCATATGTTTTGTGTCTCAGTGTCGTGCTAGTTATAATCGCAACAACACGAGCCGAGCGATATGAAGCAGCAGAGCGCCCATGTTTTCCTCTCTTCCAAATTTAGATCAAAAACACTCTGAGATGGCTAGGCAAATATGACCAAAGACTAGAAAGGCCTTTTCCCTAGTTTCAACTAATTTCACTATGTATGGCCCGAGTATTCAAACATACGTTTGTCTGTTCTTCAAGAAATCCTGGAACCCACATTCCAAAACAAGAACCCAATTTCCGGAAGTCTCGGCGCCATGTTTGAAGGGTCTCGCCTCTTTCACGCCAGGAAGACAATAATATGTATCTCAGGAAATTGTCGCAACAACTTCGGAGGAAATTAAACGCCCGAACAGTTGTTAGAACTTGCCTTTTTATTACTTTGAAAATGTTTAGAAGAAACTGAGTCAGATTTCAAAAGAGGCCCTATTTGGGTTGCGAAAGGTAGCAGTTGCGACTGTACACTCAAAATGACCCCATACCAACTTGAACGAAATGCTATAACTATTATTAAACCACATGCAGACACAAAAGCATCAAAGAATCATTTTAAAATTGATGAAACGTTTATGTTCATAATATTTAACGTAAACTTGAAAGTGTTTATGATATCCAAGAAAACAGGTTGGTTCTCTAATCGATTTTTCAACTTTGGCGAGAAACCCCTCTTCTCAGATCTATTCTTCCTCCCCAGAAGTAGACACTGGTTTGAAATCAATCAAACTGCTGCATTATAATTCCATAGTTTTAAGAGATAACACTGTGATGAATTCCATCAATTAACAAATACTACTCAGGGCGTTGCTCGTGCGACTCCCTGTAACGAAGTTAATTGACACGCCGGTGTATTATTCATATCTCATTGTGCCATGTACCCGGGGTGTCGACGGAGCGACTTCACGCAATGTACATCTGTCATTCACAAACCGACAAGCATCCTGATATGTACATCATTGTTTTCACCAGCGTAACCTCTCGTCAAATCACTACACTCTTGTAAAAATTTCCTTCAAAAGACCGTGAAAATATTTGCCCGAGCTTCACGATCATCTTGTAGCAATCACGAGGACCAAAAACAAACAATTACACGTGTTAAGGCATATTCGTCTTCATAGAACTAATATTCAAATAGACCCTGTATCACCCTAGTGTATGCACGACAAACAAACGGATGGACTAAATCAGTTGTGTATGCAACCCAAACCCTTTGATCCTTGCCGCCTCAATGCAATTGACAAGCTCATACTCCTGTGATCCTTCAAAACTCACACGAGGGATTGGTAAACATTTCACTTTAGCGCGAAACATCCTTGGTCCCATTGGGACATAATTATATCAAAATAAAAAACCCGTGAGGAAGAATTAATACTTTTTTCCACGTGTTTGCTGACAAAACGAAGTGCTGGAGTAACATAGGTGCCGGGAGTTGTTAGAACCACACCGAAATGTGCGAAATTTTGCAAGCATTGTGAATTAGTGACGGAGACTGCGAGCGTGTTCATTTCGAGTGTTTGGTGTCGTCAATTTCAGCTTTTGAAATCAACATGAAATATACCAGCTGGTCTTTCTCACTTCATTGGCGATCACGACGGGTTTGGTTTGCTCAACTCGGAAATGTAATGATAACATACAATCTACATGTTCTGTGTTTGTCTGTCTCTCGTCACAAATACTGAGCCCTCGTGCTCTACAGAAAATGATCATCAATATGAAATTTGCATCAGCTTCAAAGAGGCTCTCGTGAGGTTGGGAAATGTTTGCCAATGATGGAACACTTCTACGGAGGTACCTGCCTTTTTTGGAAAAGTAAGATTCTGTCATTGTTTTCTTGTGTGGGATTGAAGAGTTATCCATATTAGACACTTACAAATAATTTGATTTTAAAAGTTTAATTTCGCATCATTAAAAACTGATTTTAAGAAATGTGTTAGCATCACCTTTTTCACATGGTTAGACATTTTACGTTCAGTTTCTGAAACATTATATGCAACACCGGCCAACTGCAATAGATCACTGTGTTATAGCATTTATCAGTTGCAGTTGAATCTGTTATTTACAAGGACCGCAAGGTATTATTATAGTGTTTGCAGGTAAATATGCCTTTGTAAGTAAATGCATGTATGTGAATAAATGCATGTCTGTATGTACATGCATAGTTGCAAGTAAATGCATGTGAGTACATGTTTATGTGTACGCATTTATCTAAGTTCATTACAGTTTGCAAATATTAACCATATATACGACGTAAAACTCTATACGTGTTATTCGTGTGTGCCGTATTCAATGCTACTGTTCGTTCAGGTAATTAATATGACAAGTTGTTACTCAATTTTTGTATTCCAGATTGTTTATGTTAACTCAAGATTTTCATACTAGTTTTACATTTATATCTGCAATATTCTAGTTATTTTTACTGCCCTTTGCTGACAGGTAAGTGATTGACTGAGTTTGTTTTCATTCATTTAAAAAGTTACAGCTTTCATAGGCACAGCAGATGTGACTTTAAATGTTATCTCACAGAGACACTTAAAACTCAAATATTGGACATGTATGTAGAACTCAGATATTGGACATGTATGTAGAACTCAGATATTGGACATGTATGTAGTTTCATCTGACTTCCATAGTTTCATTTAATAGCATGAAAAAGGACATATATTTTACATACATATTCTGTTATATTCACTTCAGGAAAAGGAAAACAAGGTTCTATGGACTGTTAACTTCTTTACTGCAATGAGTGCGACGTGTCAGTGCAGGTATTGACACCATTATCAAACAAGAGATAAAGGTGTTAGTATCTACACCGAAACGTCGCACTACAAAAAGGAAGTTGATTATCCCCAGAACTTGGTTTTCCTTCATCTTCACAGCTCCTAAGAATGTCTCTCCAAGAAATCACTTCAAATAGCCATGTCCTTTACCTGGGAACACATGGAACTTACAGTTTCACAACAGACATACGTAATGATGACGATGTATGTAAATCAAGGTAAATGCAATATAAAAATAAAGATAAATAAACACATCGAATTGCAAGACTCTATTTAGCCGTTCGCTATATCTGAAAAAAAAGACTTCAGAGTACATTTTCCACCAAATCATATAGACATAACACGCCGACACTAAAGAATAATCACTCCTAATTTCCGTTTAAAACGTGCAAAACGCTGACACTTGTCAAAATACGCTACAAAGTTATACGTTTCGGGATCAAAATGACCACTAACAGAGAGACCAGCTGACTTGGAAAATTTTTCAACAGTCACTGTGGGTGTTGGATCAATCAAGTGCGGATAAATGAATTATTGTTACGAAATTATGTCATTTGTAAATAAAAAGACAAAACTAGCGACAATGTCTGTCGGTAAAGCTTGCTTGCTCTCCGTATTATCAGGGTTTCGGTTTACTGAGGTTTTCATAGTCTAACCTCTGAGACTATTTCGAAGACAACTTTCGAATGACAAAAACATTCCAGTGGATCGCAGGATCCAACACGTCTTTCTCGCACCTTTGTGCAGTTGACAATACAACAATGAAATGTACCTCTTGATGGATGTAACGCGAAGCTAGAATCTGTTATTTACAAGGCATTTCTTATCACTCTGTTGTCATTAGAGCAACTAACAATCTCTCAATGCCCCGACCGCCGTGAAAGGTCACATGTCAATATACTTTCACAGCTGATTGCTGATGTTCATATCACGAGCCCCTTAAACACATCAAGCCGCCTTGTAAATTACTTTCTGAAATTGACATGTGATAGAAGTGCTGTAAAAACTGAATGTGTCAGTCACGATGTATGTTTAATTTCCGCGCCGTAATTTGAAATTAACGTTGAAGAATTCCTGATTTTTCACTGGTGTGCGCATGAGTGAGAAGATATGGACAGCGCACCTGACAGGTGAAATTGAGAATATCAAAAGAAGAAATTGACATGAAAGTGTTTGCATTCACTTTGATCGGCGAAAACGAGTTTATTGTGGATTAGTGAAGCGTTGAGAAACTCTTACGACTATGTTGCGATCAATAGGATAGACACCAATGAAAGTTACGAGTTTCCTTCACAGAAGTCAAAGCAATGGGCCGGCGCACTGCTCCATACCAAAATAATTAGTTGAACTACTTGTTAAAATATTAAATGAAGCTATAAATACCACGCACAACGCTTGTGGAACATAGGTCATCACTTAAGATCTCCTCAATTCGAAAACAAACAAAAACCATTTCATGAAAAGTAACCACAGTATTTCTAAGCCCTTTCCCCCGAATTTGCCGGGGAATCAACGCACGATTCTTCATTGTTTCTATTTTAAATAATTTTCTGAAGATGATTATATATTTCCATCCAAAATTTATACATTTTTAATTATATGTGTAAATAATATCATATCGCTAACTCATCCTAATGTAGTTTATATATGAAGTGGTATACTTTTGTTTTAATTTTTCCGTTACATTGTTTGTCGTTATATAACGTTTAAACATGAGATTTAAATGTTAAATTCCTCAACCTTCATTAAATGTTCCCAAACCACGTGATTTCTTGTCATCGAAGGAGATACAATTTCCTCCTATAATAAGATTATACTATTTGCACACAAGGTATAAATGTACAGTCGTATTAAATGAAACATGTTTAATTAAATTCATTTAATCTGTTTAGATTTCTCGCTGGTCTTTACAAGCCAACAACGTTAATTTCATAATGGTATCTAATAACATTTATATCATGGCGATACGCTTACTTGCTAATTATGATGAAATAACACCAGCATGAAGATATGAATCATTAAAATAATATGATAATACATTAAACATATTAATATTTCTTCTCTGATGATATACAACATTCTTGAATTGCTAAGATGAATTTCACAAAAAGACTCGTAAATGATATTTATAGTTTAGAAAATGACATTTAAGACAGTTGACAAAATAATTTCCTGAACGTATTATACATACAGCAGAATGCAGTTGTCACAAGCAGGTTATATTGATAAACATTCTTGAGCCAGATATTTCCTGTACCACTAAGAAAGATTCAACTTCAAAACATTTGGCAACATACCCTCGCCTTTTCGCAATCACCTATCGTCACGATTTAACTGACCGCCTCAGTGGTGCATCGGGTAGTGTGTCTGCCTGTAAGGCCCCGGGTTCGATCCCCTGGTCACGTCATACTAAAAGACGCTAACAGATGATACTTCTGTGATCCTGCACGGCGGTCTGCAGTACTGGGATGAAACATATACACGTAGTCTCGGGGTCGGTACACGGAGTGTCAGTGGGTATCCATGCTGAATATCGCGAGGTATCTCAGTGTGCCAGCACTATAAAATATAGCCAGGCACTTTTAAGCACACACACGTGCATCCATGTCGCTTTAACCAAATGTCACCCCACCTCACCAATGTTTACCTACGATTCACAGACACGTGCTTATGACATTCAAAAGCGCACAATGAATTCTGCTGTTACATGTAGCTTTTAAAATGTGTTAAGAGTATGTCGCTTATATTTGCACATTAAAAGAATGCAACAGTTTCAATGACTTTGCTTGGCACTGCATGTACATTTCGCAGTTTACATCTTTTACCTCAAACCAGTGAATCTTTGGTGTGTTTTTCAAGACACCTTCGACAAATCATGGCAGAAAGATTGGAAATGAAGTTAAATGTTCATGAGGCATTAGGTACAAACTATACCTATATTTTATGTACCTTTTTCAGAAGCCCATCATTTTGATTAAATGTTGTTGATTAAGTCAAGAAAAAATATCTGAATTACTTCTAGGTTCTCAAAATAATACAAGGTATCTGATGGAAAGCAAGTTATTCAGTTAGTCTGGATTTCGGATTAAAGATAAGAACCGATATTTTAAAACTGGTAAGCTGGTACAATTTTTTTATTTGGAGTAATTGTGAACAGTAATACACCAATACTTCTCATCAGAAGCATAGACTTACTAATATATATAGCCACTAACTTCAGACAAGTGTTCTAGAGTAAAGTTTGCAAAATATGCCACATTGTTTGAAGGTACTGTTTCTACATGAACTAATGTATTGTAAAACAAATCCGTAACGTTGAAAAAAATAGTCCAGTAAATGATGAAAAGCCGTGAAAACTGCGGAATTCAAAACGCGAACAAAACACAGTTGTTCATATGCACGGTATTGCAAATGTTTTCCAGCAATCTGATGCATGATCCTCGTGTATTTCAGCTACATAAAGTTTACAGTTGGTTCTCCCAAGGTAGTCTTCGAGATCAGTCTTCCATGTATATATGTTTACACAACATATTGTGAGTGTTGTGAGTCTAAACTTTTGATGAGAAGTTTATATTGATCGGATATGTCGTTATAAAAGCAGACCAGTGCATGTAATATCCTTGTACCCAATGGACTCTATAAAGAAATTTGACACTCAAAAACATGTGTTCGAAATTGGTTCTCGTCATTTATTCATTCGCGCAGGTAAGATAATTATGGCTACTTGTTTGAAGGTTACCTGTTTCATCCAATACAATTTTACACATTTATTCAGATCAATAACAGAGGGCTGCAGCATCAGAATGGAACTTTTAAAGTAAATCTGGAGAAAAAATATTCCTTTAATATGGAACAGGTATTCTTTCATACTTAAGTGTAAATTAAACGCAATTATTTTCACTTTATTATCGGGAGTTGACGAGGAACCTAAATAATTCTTAAAATGTTTACAAACATATGTTTTCTTTACGCGTAAACTGTGTATGTTCAACCATACCCAACATTCTGCGTCACCGAGACAAATATTGAGCCACTATAAAAGGTGAATCAGAAAGCAGTCACAGGAACTCGAGACATACCGTCACCTGTTCGGGAAAATTAGCACGGCCTTACAAATCTAATCATCAACGTATGTATACATCCCGGTCTTTTCACAGTACATCCACCGGTATGCCATTACATGCGTAGACGGACCTCACACCTCCCATCAATAGCTAAACCGGTCAAAAGTCGGGATCATTTCACAAGCCATTGGCCACCAACGATTCTAAATGGGTGAAGCAATGTTTTCGCACCTTACACACGAGAATAGCGAGATGGTAATCAGCAGGCAGGTAACAATTGTCTGTTGCTGAAGGACACGGTACCAGTTTAACGACTTCCGTTTACTTTGTATATTTTGGGATTTCTTAAGCCTTTATTGCCGTGTCATATTAATGATGAATCGTGTTGGTGCTGTAGGGAACAGGTTGAACTAGGGGATTTCCATTTTACTGTTCGTTTTACCACAGTGGTTGTGTTCGGAGTAACAATCTTAATCAAAGCTGTATTTGTTAAAGAATCGGTTTGAGCACTCAGGACCACCATGCGCGAAAAGGACGTTAGTCCCATTACTTGAAAGGCCGGCATGTAAACAGCAGATTAAAGAGTCATTAGGCCACCTGTGTTTGTTCTCGTTTTCTGTAATAACCACTACTGTGACCAATTTTATGGAGGTAAGATTTAATTAGAATAAAAAACAAGGGAAGGGATACACACTGGACGAAGCGCAAACGTCGAAACGCAAGGTAGAATAATATTGACAGAAGCGAAGGCTGTTTGATCTTATTGACGTAGGTATTGTCAGGTGGGATAGGAATGGGGTGAAAAGACTCATTTGTAAATTGCCCTGACTTGAAAAGATGTTAAGAAATATAGAAACAGTTGAGCCCCGCTATGAATATTAATGAAGGACTGGGAACCCAGGTGGTGTACAAAATGGCGGTCATTTCCGGTAATGGTGGATTATGGTCACGTGAAAGGGAGCGGTTGTTGAGGGATGGATTTGAGAGAAGTGATTGACAGAATTAAACAAAGATATGCTCCTCATCTGTCCAAAGTCACACCATTGTGCAGTCATTGTGATTGTCTGGCATCGTGGGCGGTTAAAAGATTAACGGTCGTTTGACCAGGGGTCAGTTTGTTCAGCTAGCAATTGAGCGGTCATTTCCAATATAGTTTTCATTAATCCTTGATGAACAATTGTGTGATTTATGGAACACTGACAGGTCTGAAAATGAAAACGTCTTGAGAAAGAGTGCCAACCTCTCAGAAATGCCAACTCCCTATTGCTCCTTATTGTTAACACAGCTGATCCGAAATATGGTGATCGTGTCGCAAAAATCATTACATATTTGTTCCAATGAAAAATGACTCAATAATCATGATGAAATTGTTAATTTCGCATCGTAGAAATCGATCGAATATGCTTAAATCTGAAGTAACAGAGTCATCTACGCGAGCGGAATAAGCCAAATCCAATAAGCAAATAATGCACATTGATAGCTTAATACGAAATGATTTTTCTGTCAGGTATTAAATAAAGAAATTGACAGATGACTCTTAGTTAGAAATGATTGGATGGTCTTGACAAGAACGCAACCTTTGCGATGATTGGTCAGAGGAGTTTCAAAATGCATGTGAGTGCTCCTAAAGTGGTTAGGCAAACACTTAATAATGTCATCTAAGTGTTTTATTTCCCGCTGGCTTTATCAATTGATTTACCCCTTGGAAATTTGAAATGAAATCGTTTAGTATTACGTTGTTAGCATTTCTTGTGATTAATTTGTTGTTTTTTCCATGATTAAAGTAGCATTATGTGCTCCAAATGATATTAGTTATCGAATCCTTGGTTTATATGTTTGGAGACATGTTTGGTTCTGTTAAGGGTTATATTTCGGTTCAGTTTTATAAGAATGTTGTAAATACTTATTTGAAAATTCAAGTACGTTCAAATGCGGAAAGGAATTCGAAGAACGAATTATATGTTGAAAAACAGATATAGAGACTTTTGACATTTTTGTAATAGACATTTTTTCATGATTCTTGGAACGTTTTTTTCGTTTTAGTTACCTTACGCATATATTTTAAATGTGTCTAAGGCAGGAAATAGTTTGTGGCCTTTCATGTGTTCAGGAAATTAGAACAAAAAACAATATCGGAACAGAAAGAACTACAATCCCGAAGGTTGTATGTATTTAATCAATTTTCCAAAGTGATCTGTTGAATATGCATGTATTAAGATCTGTTAATCCATACTGTATTTATAAATCACGCGACCTCTTTTCTGGAAAGATTTTTACACATGAAATTATCAGAAATGGACCAGTATCGTCGTGGAAAGTCGTAGTTTCACCATTTGAAATTGAATACTTTTACACAGTGTTCTGTCACTAATGATATACTACTTACGACCACACTCCAGTAATCCTGTCTCACACTGTACACGTAGTATGAAAGTGTCTCCATAATGCATAGCGCTATTTTGCCTTCTCGTTCAGTGGAGTCTGTTTCGCCAGTAACCGCGACTGGTTGTTCTCTGGCCTTGACGTCATATATCTGCTTGCAGAAAAAATTTCATACGTTTATTGAAATTATCTTATTGCTTGGTGCCAGTAAAAAATATGGATGATATGAAAGATAAAATTACTCGACTATCACAACGTGATGTTTGAACTATTTCATATACATGTGAATATTGCCTTTGCTAGTATATTTGACATTATCTCCATGCTAGGGATAGGGATAGGGATTTCTTGTAATACAAACATTCAACGCTGTGAAAAGACTAGTTATTGTCAATAATTCGAACCTGTAGTCCATGTCTACCTATCAATTATTCTAAATCACTGAATCATTTCACACAGATATTTACTCAAAAAATATTTCTTAATTTGATTTAGAATGAATACATCACACGGAAATAGTCAATACAATATTGTGAAAAAGCAGTGAAAAAACAGGTGGCGCAAATAATGCAGATGAAAATTGAGTAAAAACATCAGATTTTCACAAAAAGTAAACACGTCCTTTTTCGTAGCACCAGTCAAGCACACACAACATAACTGCATTCAGTTGATATGTTACTGCCTTAGATTGGTAAGTCACCTGAGGTCATTTGACGTAGATACGTCATGTCCTACAGGTAGCACGCGCCATTCACACTTTTTGATTACTACTATTGTGATTTCAGAGATTTCAGAGATTCCATAAAGAAATTATGCATTTTCATGTTTCTTGTTTAGGTGTTGCGTAAGGATTAAAATTAATTTTGTTCTAAAATCAGACCTCATCAATGGGAAATTATATAAGAATATTATATTACTACTGATGCGCTGCCCTCTAAGTGTTTCCAGCATTTTAAACAAATTTCATGTTATTTCACGGCTGTTCATTTCAAAATATTCTTTTCAAATAATTCACCTTTCGATAGAATCGTACGTTTGAAACTTACGTGTCGGAACGTAATGATCATAGCTCGAAGTCAACAGCAGAGCGGAAGTTGTGTGTGTCGGTCACCTGGCCCTATCATAACCAAGTCAAGTTTAACATGGTACCTTTTGTTGCCCTGTCTGCCGATCGATATACAGGGGTATAGCAAGGAGCTGTTTTCTGTCAGTAACCATGTTAAACTGAGGAATGTATCTCACAAAATCACACTAACCTTCATGTAGCTGGATAACACAAGCCATCACAAATGTCGCTACAAATGTAAGATAAACTTGAATGTTACATTAAACCCCATATTACCCCTCCCCTCGTGTTATATGGCTGAAGCGGAACGACGGCGACAGATATATACACGTACGTGCTCAGACATATTAGCAATGAAACCACACCTAGAACCCTCGTTCACAGTATCTGCTCCATATGTCCTGGGGGTGTACCCTGTCTCAGAACCGTCCAGCATTGTGGATCTTCACTGTGGAACAGAAAACATCAGATGCTCTGCGTCATCAGATGTATCATCTTCATCCTTCTAGTATCAGGTCACATCTTGTCACACACCGTTTTGCAGCATCGTTCCGCTTCCCTCAGACACACTTGGTAAACCTCGGTAGAACCTTATGCTGAGGATGCGCATAGTGTGTATGCCTGAGTACCTGTGCGTGTGTTTATGCGTACGCGTGGGTGGGTGGGTGTTGGCGGCGCTGAGTGTTTTAGAACAATGCAGTTTTTAATACCATACAGCTGTTTTTAATTATGGAACAAATTAAAATGTCTTGTCACTTTCAATGTACATATAAAAAGACGAGTGAGTATTCTCAATGAAAATTATTCATTTGGGACATACTTGGCAGGAACGGTGCTTTGGTACCCCAACCCGGCAACCCCCGTGTACCCCAACCTCAGCCGAAATCATATTGTTGCTACCTTACCTAATGGACTCACTCACTCATGTAGTCAAACACGCACATATTGGGTATTTTTCATAAACATTATTCATTTTGGGGCATATTTGGCAAGAAACGGTTCTCCGTACCCCGCCACCCCAACTAATGCATGCAAGCACGCACATATTCACACTCACACAGCTCAGGTTCAAAATGGGAGAGCAAAATGTCTTTTCGCGTGCACCTGGTATCAGCGAACCCGTTATTGTGTAATTATCAACCCTAAAGACCCATTAATGGCCAATGAAATCTTTCGACATATAATATTCCCACATGTTTAACGGTTTGGACGGTTTGTAGAAATTGAATAGAAGTCTTTTAATTCACTTAAGTCGCATTTTCTTCTTTAAGTATTACCATATTAGTATTAAATAGCGCACGGCATGTAGGAAAGTTATTAACTTTCACCCAAAGAAATATTGTGACAATGTGACAATAAGGAGCGCTTTTGTCAATGCAGAGGAGGTTTGTATAATTATTTCGTTTCCATTAATTATTAATTATAACTGATTGAACTCGTGTAAGACGCCCCGATGAAAAAGTAGGAGACAATGGTCATGCGTTACAGCTAAAACATTTTAAAAACTTTTAGATGAAAGAAAATACATTTCATAGGACAAGCATTTTCATATTTCTCGAACAGGCGTTGAGGAGAAAGAGACGAAACTGTTTGAAGTGAAAATGTAGGAAAGAAACATAAAAATGAACACGTGCTGTTGATGATGTTTTTGAATCTTGCCACACTTCAAGTGACAGGGTCTTATTTCAATTTCATGTTCTGTTCATGAGGTTAAACAGCTCCTTTAACACAAGTAAAACGCGCATTAGGTATCCAAACACTTTTCATATACGAAAATCGAGATCAAAGAAACCTAAAATAGCAAAGTTTAAAAAATCTCATAACAATGTAAAATAAATATTGATACTTTGTCGTAAAGAAATTTCAATGAGTTGTTAAATGTTGTGTGATCTAGAAAAGAACATCGAAGTAGTGGGTCCTCCAGAACTAACAATGATAAATGACGTGTTTGCCGAACCCCTCACTGTCCCAACCTCAGCTTACATTCCGTGGTGTTTTCACCAGTATCAAAGACCCATTATTATATTCAAGACATGGTAAGGTTTGGTGACTACAGTTGGTAAATACGGAAATAGCTGTCCAACTTCTTTACATTTTATGAAAGGAACTGAAAAGACGAAAACGCCCATCGGTGAGTTCAAAGCGACCATCTGGTGCAAGAAAAAGTAACCTTTTAGTTGCGATTTGGTTGAATCTCGGGGCTGTCCAATTCCCTCGTGCGAACTAATAAGTGTTAAAGTATCAATGCTATTTAATTCCATCAAACAAGCGGTACTGAGGACTTTTGATGATCTTATTAAGACCATGTTGATCGGATTAGTCTTCAAGGGAATAGTGTTAAGATTTATATGAAAACTTCAATCGTAACTTCATTCGGATCGAGATCCTCCTGTCCCATTCTTGAGGACCATCATTCATTACCCTTGGGATTTTCCAATAAGAGGGCAATTTCCATTGAAAGCTAAAGTTTTCGACCTCTTTAACACATTTAAAGGGCGAATTAACTAAACTGTGAGCTTACAATAAGGGGTCAACACATGTTTTCAAGTGCCCTCAAACGTATTTTCAAATCCGTTCCTCTATTGCTCGAGATATGCATTTAATTCGGAGACAATTGGAACTGGTTCAATTATAAACTTAATTCAATGGAGAGGGACTTTTGTACAATAGAGATACTGACTTCTCACAACTAATTAATGTTTGATCTTTTCCAGGAACAACAATGACGAAGGGAGAAGGCGGGTCGTTTGAAGTTCATCATCAATTGTTATCATTCGTAAATAGTCATGAAGACAATCCACTCCACTCAAACACCACTACTGAAACCAATCAACTAATGTGATAGCTGTGGGACACGGACAATGACAACCTTCAATTAGGTTATCAGTTAGAATGTCTAATCGGTGTGACAATTCACACATCGAGAGACTTGGAGTCAAGATGTAACACATGGATGATTATTGCAATCAACGCGTCTAAATCGAGGTAAAACAACGTTAGGAATCTGTAGCACCATAAATGAAACGTTCTTACATCTGTAAAGGTAATGGCAGTGAATTGCCGGGCAAGTAAATGTATACAAACCTTTCAAACGTTTCTTGGACGAAAACCTGCAATCGGGATTTATGACAAAAATCAACAACACAATCATGTGACCGATTCAAACACGTCACTGTCAAAATATATTTCTTATTTGTTTCATTTTTACACAGTTTCAGTCACGGCTGAAAATTTCCTATTATTCATACAATTAATTTGGTCAATTATGTGTACAAAAAATGTAAATTCCGTTCAAACAATAAGTGCATGATGCCATAAACGGTAATTTGTTTACAAACAGTTGTGCACATTAGTGCAACCATAATCATACACCTGTAGAATGATCTGCTCAATGTATGACGCAGCTTTACAGACCATGCTCCGATAATTCAATTAGAAATATCATAAACAAGTATTATCAGAGGCCCCATGGTCAAGAGTACAGTACACAATATCATACGCACAAATGGCACGAAAGTTATGCTGCCTTAATATAGTATTTATAATACATTAAGCGGGCAGGTTTCTCTTCAAATATATTTACCAATGAGGTTTCGTCTTTGTTGTTAATTGATGAAACTTTGTGCGTGATCGATACGTATGATAGTGACTGTTTTTCTACTTTCCTTATGAAATGAACAAACTAAGAGGAGATGTTATTCATCTTTAAATGTATTATATTTACATTTATCGCACTTAAGTAAATCAACATTGACTTTGTTGTTCTAATGAAACTTGTTAATTTCTTCCGTTGTGTGTTAGACGCCGGAATTTACGTATAATTCGGGTAAGGTGTGTTTTGGGACATGACGCCATTATGTATTTCTCTGGCTCGCGTATTGACCTGTATGTAGTGTAGGAAGTGGTGAAGAAGTGTGGAAATACCAACGTCATTATGAGAGTAACGAGTGAACGATCACTGACAAGATAATGTACTAACTGTCCATGTTGTATGACGCCTTTATTTCACTAGCGCCATACCACTTCGAACAAATATATTTGACGGGAATTGAAAGAATAAATTGGACAGCATTCCTGAATTATATTTCAATACTGACATTTGTCGTGCATATTTCAGAAATACGATTTGGTAAGACATCTATTCCTTTCTTCTGATCATGTTTACAATCTTACAAAAATGATTCTGTATTAAAAGACTTGATTTTCTTTGTACGCACATTTTCCTGACACTAAACCGTAACGAACACTCATTTGGCATTCATTCACTGCTCAGTGGCTATACTCAAACGATTGCAACATTTTGCTTTAAATTGAAAGTATTAAGTATTTGGGACAAAATTTGATTGGAATCAAACAGATGTCCATTCATGCAACATCGTTTCAATCAGGTCGTTTTAACAAAATCATTTTCACAAAAACAAGTGTCTGTTTGCGCAATATCATTTGTGTACAAAATTGGAAACGAAACGTGAACCGTTTAAACTATACACTTCTAAAGAACATATTGTGGAAACTTAAACCCTTTATCTTCTTAATTGAAAGTTAAACTGTGTGTACCTTTGCTCAGGTGGGATGTTTCGGGACAGGTAAATAGGTAGGTGTCACCGTTTGATTAAGCTATCATACCGTAACACCTAACAGGTACTGACCATTGTCCAGCATGGCAGGTAGCGGTCATCATCGGTCACTTATCATTAACCACCTTTTTACGACCGGCAGGACTATAACCCGTCGCGGATAAACACAATGCGCAGGGCGGTGGGAGTGATAAAGGCGCAATGATTAGGAAAAGTTACGTTTTGAGTGTCGATTTCAATTTGATGGTGAGCGATTACATTTTAATCGATTGTCGTTAGAAAGAAATATTGTACAACATTCCATGTTAATTGTCCAGAGTTTTTTTGTTCCACTGTAGATTTCAATTACGTGTTGAGGTTGTAAGAGATCCTAAAGAATATTTAATTGTGTAAGACTGCAATGAAGAATGGAATTATCTCATTAAATGTCAAGTACTTTTCTAAACTGTTTGGTGTTGTGGGCAGATTTGCTGCCGTTGTAGTACTACACAGATGATTGTTTCTTTACAACTGGTTACAACATGTAGCTGTAAATACCTGTTTTGGTCAAAGCTTAATCTTTTGTTAAACGTCAGATGAGTTTAAATTGCAACTGTAGATACGTGTCACGGCCGAGAACTTTATTATACCCTTTTGTGACGAAACTTTTTATTTTTTCGTGTTTCCTAAATTTGGTCGCGTTGAACTAATCAGTTGCCTGAACGAACACTGACTTGTGCAAAGGGACTGACAAATACGTTGATCTAGCGCGAGGTTCTTTACAGAGCTTTCTGAAAATAATTAAGCAACAAACGCGATATTCCCATGAAATACCAATGCATATTTTCATATAAACAGAGAAAAGGATTGCAATGCCACATGGGTTGATAATAAAGTGATGGGGCAAGTTTGTATTGAAACATGGAATCTTTCAAATGTTTAATGGACAAACCCGACTGAAACATTCTTATGTGTATTTGATTAATGTTCAATTCCTCAGAAAGGCGCATATTTATTTATTGACAGTTGAGACAAGAATCACCCTAATATTTTTGGTATTGGTTTTTATGTTTTATAGAAAAGTGCGAATTCCAGAAAATAGGGACTGTATGCTTATTTATGTTACAATGTAATGTCAAAACATTGTAAGGTATAGCAAATAGAAATGTTAGTAAATTATTTTTTTCGGCAATCTTGAAGTTTACTGGTCATTCTTTCATCAGACGAAACTGGGGTGTTTTGGGAATTATTCAGTATAATAATTATCATTTCTGTATCAGAGTATTTTTAGTAATTGTGTCATAAATTATGGAACTAAAAGTGATATATACTTACATATTGACGTGCCATTGCGGTCCATAAACTATTACTGCGGGAAACAGGCATACATAGCGTGTGACGTTTTAGAGAATTTTTTTATACTAGTGCGTTGCAATGCCTATGGAAAAAGCATCATAGCTGATATTTTAGAGACTGCAGGTAAATGTGTCTTTTTTTTATAAAAACGCCTTTGAGTATGAAACATATTGGCTTATTTAGTTTCTCTGTTTGAAGATAAATGGATTATGGGTTATTGCAGACTATGTAGTGTGAGAAGTTTATATACACCATTACATTTTCACTATGAATTCCACAGCTGAACAGGAATTAGGTCTCTTTGCTGCCGCTTGAAGTTACTCGTATTACACACTGTGACTGAGTAGGTTCGGGATTTAGCTTTGTATGCTGGCGATTAAGTTCCAGACTCTGAGGGTGTGGGTTCGAATCCCGGACCGGACTCAACCCAACAAAAGTACTAGAATCTGCAGTTTATTAAGAAAGTGTATTCCCAACTATAACACGTCATATTTCACCACATTCTACATGGCAGAGCGTAGTCATGGCATTAAATTATATCCAACTATAATTTGGAAAGTGACTGGTGAAGTGTAGCTATTGCATAAAAAACAGTTATTACACGAACACGTGTTTAAATACAACTAAAAACAAGTAGACACCCAATGTTGGCCTATATATATTATCATGTTCAGAAATTGATAAACTCAGGGATACTGAATATGTCCGTCTGATTGTATTATGGGCGAAGGCCTCTCTACTGAATGAATACTGTCTGTCTGCCAAAACAAGTAAAGGAACACAAACGATTTCTGTTTCAATGCCTACCAGTCATATTTAAGTAAGCACAGTTTTATGAAAAACAGCGAATGTTCTTTAATGTCTTTGAACCGTATACGGACATATATTTTCAGTTGTAGTATGTTTATTGGTAGACATTTCCGTTGTCTGTTGTGTTGGTAGAATTAGTAATCCAGTACTGCAGAATTACTGCAGGGTTGTTTTAAAACATGTTTCTTGAAAGTGTAAAGTCCGCGCCTCGAGCACACCTGAGTCGCGGCATGTTTCTTGTTTAACAAGATAAATAGCCATATTTCGCACCTATAACCAGCTTGTCGTTTGTAGGAGCATGTTTATGTTTTAACGTA
This sequence comes from Haliotis asinina, assembly GCF_037392515.1. NCBI lineage: Eukaryota > Metazoa > Mollusca > Gastropoda > Lepetellida > Haliotidae > Haliotis > Haliotis asinina. Next base: position 46,285,991 of record NC_090291.1, on the reverse strand, counting down.
AGTCCATCTTCTGCACACGCTAACAAGGTTCGTGGATTTTCAAATCCAGGACCGTAGGTGGTCCAATGAGCCAGATCACGATCCCAACCATTCCCACGAAACCCACACTCACGAAGCCAACCCCTGAAACCACAACGGGAACATAAGCTTGTCATTTGTATTACATATTCGGTCATAATTGCACCCCGATAACTGTCCGGGGGATACTTTTCTCTGGAGAAACTCGACCACCATCCCGGCATGCTTTGTCGCCATATCGCCCCCTGGTGGCAGGAACTCCGGGCATGTTTGACATGATGTCAACATGGCTGCCCGTTTTAAGATGAGTCTTATCGGTCCGACAGCTCCAAACTCACACGTTTCACGATATATACCAACCAAACAATCACTTGACATCGGAAAGGGTGTACATTTATCATGTCAGACTTTTAAACAATTGCGTCAGGCTTAGCCAGTTTGACATAAGTATTCCTCTCAAGGCGATCGCACGGTACACGTTACTACAAGAGGTCGCGCCGTTTCCAAAATGGCTGACAGAACAGTATCGGAGATCAAGGTTTTTTAGGTAACCAATTCCCAAGTTACTTTAGTGTATTGACACTCAGATTAGTGTTAATGTCGTACAGCGAACACGAATAGCTGCCAGCTGCAATAGATTATGTTGTGAGGTCAAAGTGATTGCTGTTACACATCTGTCCAATTTTTTGAGATCTTAATCTCAATATAGACTACCCGGATGAGAGTAAATACGCTAGCAATCAATCACATCTGATATACGTGGTTGTATAAATGTGTTTCACGAATCGAACTGCGCATGTTGTAAGATTATCACACCTTGTTTATCCAGGGAACTTTGGAACGAGTTTTCATTCGTTCATAATGCATACCTGCTTACATGAGTAGATAGTATCAACGTCAGCTGCTACACATTTGTTCATGATAGTGGGCGTTGGGGATAATCTATTGGTTAAAGTCATTGCTTGTATCGCCAACCCCCGATGATTTTGTGCCAACACCGATACAGTTCGTAAAGATATGTCTGGTTTAATGCTAAGTGGTGGTGACGACCGACCCCCACATAATTGCAACAGCCAAGTAAATGACGAAAAGATCTTTGCTTCAGCTCTATCCACTAATTCTCTACATGTATCCTTTTGTCTTTAAATTGCCAGTTCTCTACAATGGTGATGTCCCTCCAGTACGTACCTACCCACTCGATAAAATGCTTCAGCTAAATGTTTACAGAATATTTTCCTTAAGGTTCCTCTGAATGCTGAACCATGAAACGCGTTACGTTTATTTGCAATCACATCACGTGGTGTTATCTCTCCATCGCCCCCCCCCCCCCCCCACACACACACACTCAACCCCACCCACACCTCACATACACCTCCCCCCTTGTCCCTTGTCACTGTATCATTTGAATAAGATATTAATAATTTCCTTTCAAATGGCCAGTCGCTGCCTCTGCTATCTAAAGCGTCACATCTAAACAAACGAAACAGGTCCTCTGAGAGAACGGATAGAATGACAATACTTGTGTATGGTAAGTACCAATATGTCAGCAGTGCCAAGCTTGAGTACTTCCGACCAGATACCACTGGTAAACTTCCCACTCACGGATACCATATATATGTTTTATCTTCTTCCCTCACCCATTTATGATAACACCTACCCATGCTTGTGATTTAGAAGGACATTTCCATACACATCGTCCTCTATTTAAAAACCTCCCATAACCCTGAAACTAAATTAGTATGGAATGTAGACTGATGCCATGCTGCACTTCACAACATAATTGTTTTCACAAACTGTAACTTATTATTTTGTAAAAACAGGTACTACACGCCTATACGTGTATGTTTAATGCCCACAAGCCAATTACCAAAATAAAACTAATTCAAGATTTCCTACCAACATGTATATACAAATACTTCAATATCTCTAATCCAATTTTTGCTTCACAACTATAGACTAATTAACCCTACACCACTATCTTCATCATTAATGTTACTTCATTCTCCCTGTGTCATTAAACCTAAACTACGATCCCCACACCACAATCATCTGTAGGCTCTCCATGCCATTAAATCAACTCTACTACCCACCAAATCACACTGTACTACCCTCCATACCATCAAACCAACACTACCATTCACCAACTCACACTGCACTACCCTCCATACCATCAAACCAACACTACTATCCACCAACTCATACTGCACTACCCTCCATACTATTAAACCAACACAACTATCCACCAACTCACTCTGCACTATCCTCCATACCATCAAACGAACATTACTACCCACTAGCTCACACTGCACTACCCTCCATACCATCAAACCAACACTACTATCCATCAACTGAACACTACTATCCACCAATTCACACCGCACTACCCTCCATACCATCAAACCAACATTACTACCCACCAGCTCACACATGCCATTAAATCAAGACTTCTACTCACTAAATGACTGCACTACCCTAACCCTACACCACTAACACCAAAGTATCACAACACTACTGTCCCCACCCCTTTAGCCCTACAACACTAATACCAAATGATCACAACACTACTGTCCCCACACCCTTTAACCCTACACCACTATCCCCAAATTAACACTATAATACTAGCCCCATCCCTTTCGCTATATCACTATCCCCACATTAACACTATACTACTATCCTGACTCCATTAACTCTACGTACACCAAACCACCAGCTCCCCGTTAAATACACACTACTATCCAGACACCAATTGATCCAGACTACTCTCCCACTATCCTCAGCTGGTCGTTTACTGGACATATAATACTTTCTTCAATACGTCACGCTCAGTGAGACGACAATAAAACGGAGCCATATTTAACGGCTGTGTGTGTCCATAAACTCAAGTCTTCAAATTGCACCATCTACTTTCAAGTCTCAAACGGATTTGATGCCATAAAATAACTAAGGAAGGGACGAGCCAAACGGACTTTTTGTGGAAAGAACGTTAAAATCTGTTTGCCATTTATAAGGCGTAACCGTTGCCATAAAATGATAACTTTTATATCTGGGACAAGGTCAAAATTCCTATGGCGTACTCGTGACCTCATCATGTCTGCTGTTGAACTATTAAAGCATTTACGCTGCACATTAATTCTGTTATGAATCCGAATCCATGCCCGTAGTGACGAGTGTTTTTATAAATACACATTTACTTTAATCCGCCTTGTACAATGTAACATTGTAAGCATATTGATATTCCAAACTTTCAAGTCATCAAAAAGCTGAATCGGATTACAGTACCGAAACGAAACCGTACTACATGGTTTTGAGCTTTCAGTGTTTGATCTTTAGAGCGGCTTGCAATATCGCCGTGTAAGGATGAATCAACGGTATCCGATACTCATTAATCAATGCCAGATTAGGCAGCGGGAACTACTTTTTTCGGCGGAAGTCTCAAAGAAACTGGTAGTGCCATCTACCGTAGTGAAATTGATTGTCGGTGTGTGTCTTGGTTGGCTTTTGCCGATCATATTGACAAATATCACGGACAATCATTGCAAATAAATGAACCAGCATAAGCTAGGCTACCCTGGGACGTCTCAGCTGATGCGGAACAAATCGAGCGGCCGGGTATTCATCGGTGAATGGCTAGAGTGTATGGGTATACAGCGAGACTGCTGTCAGTTTATCGATATTTGATAAGGTAATATGTAGCGGGATAAGCTGTTTACGCTTAAACAGACAAACAACATACAACATGTGTACTTATTGGTCAGTATCAAGTTGAGGTCACCCCCGAGGTTCCCACCCCACCCCCGAGAACGTACATCTGGCGGGGGTCACCGAGGACGTTTTTTTATGTATCCTAACGCTAACGAGAAAAAGAGTAGAGAATTATAAGGTAGCTTTGGCCACCCTTCTCTTTGGGTACCAATGAAACAGACGTTATATTATTTCCGTGCTGTTTCCTTGATATGAGACCCGTTTAGCTGTATGAAGACGTTGACAGCAATGGACCGTTTGTCAACGATGACTGACAACTGCACTCAAACAAAATGTCACGTCGAGAAATATCTGTGAAAGATGGACGCCTTGTCGTAGTTCTTACTTTTGTATAGGTTTGACAAGGTGTTTAAGGACAGTACAGGCAGATCGCGATGGTGTTCCGCTTGTTCAGGCACATTGAATGCGGCTTTACAATAACATGCACAAGAACTAAAGCTGTTGGATTTGGATAGAATGTAACTGTCCTTGTTGGGATTGGTTGGGGAGCGTCAAACGTGGATGCAGAGTATCTGCATTGAAGACCACCTTTCGTCCAGGCTGCTGAATCTCTCGGGATGACCTATATATATATCTGCGTGCGTGGAAAGAAGAAGATACTGTGGTATTTAAATGGAAGCTGTCAGCTTGGTGTTATCAGTGTTTTTTTAAATTCAAGATTCACCCGTATCATAGCTGTGAAAGCAATAGAAGTGTTTTCTAGCGTCACCGTTTTCTAGCGTCACCGTTTTTCAAAATATTCAAACGGCTACTTAAATTAATATGTGGACGCATATCACAGATAGGAAATGTCCAAACTCAGTCGGTTCAGTCAGCAAGCGCCATTCATACAACTATCTAAAATAATATGTCTGGTGCTTTCGAAAACATATTTCACAAGGGCTTAAATATTTACTTGATTTGAATAATGTATATAATATCATGTTTCTAAAAGTATAAACTTGACGAATGACCTTTCTCGTTGCCGTTTAACTGTTACGCTTGATATGTTTTCATAACTAGTATATTTCTGTATATCGGATTGTCAAACTTTAACTTTAACCATTACAGCTTCCCTTGAATGGCAAAAAGCATTACCTATACCAGTCATATACAGCACATGCTGAAGACCCTGGTTCAATTCCACGTGGGTACAATGTGTGAAGCCCATTTCTGGTGTCCCCGCAGTGATATTGCTGGAATATTGGTAAAACGGCGTAAAACTACACTCACTCACTCATATACAGCTGATTCGAAGTGAATTACGATATTCCCCTAACGTTGTCCACTAACACCTTTAAACAATATAACATTCCTCAGCACCATATGTCAGGTTACAACCGAAATCTGTGAAAGAACCTCATTAAGAGCATGCCAATCACACAGAACAATATGAAATACTGCTGCAGATATTTATGTAATAATGTAGTGAGAGATAAATCTGAGATATACAATGAACCCAATAATATTCACATGTCAGACAGCTTTTAAGTTATGTAAATCATGCGATGCAGACATGGATGTACTATAGTATGTTACGCAAACCAAATTAAAGCAACACTGATTGTATCGTTTACTAGTTGACCAATAATGTTGACACAACTAAAGGTTGTGCAACTCACAAATATCAGTGTATCACGGGTATTTAATCTGTTATCATTGCCATAAGCTCAGCCAGATAATGCTTCTGGCAATATTCATTCGCCTTGAAAATTACAGATTACGTCTAATTATTATCATAAGTATCTTTACAAAAACCCGGATAGGGAAACGATCAAGTATCCAATCACAAGGCTTGTTTAATACAGCTTTGGGGAAATTCAAGATGGCGGACTTTACTTTGCAGCTGTAATTATTGTCTCTTCCAGTGGAGTTTTATCACTTTTGCCCGAGGGTTGGGCCGAGGTATGACTGGAAATATGGCGCATTCCCTGTACCCCGGGGATCGTATCACGTGATGAGGCGTGAAGATAACGCCATTGTAACCTCTCCACCCGAGGCTGAGATGAACGGTGTAGCAACAGTTTACACTCTGTCCTTGTCATGTTTATGATGAATTAGACCTAGTAAAATTATGCGATGAAGATCTTGCTACACTGGCCTTGGGGTACACATACTCCAAACACATGTGGTACAATCATGGTGGCAGCTGATTATCATATATTCACCTTTGTCTACACCACGACACCCGTAGCTCCATAAGTAAGACCACGTGTCTCCTCTCCATTGTTGCACCTTATCCGTTTATTATGGATTCTTAACTTTTCCACCCGTGTATAGTATATTGTTAGAATATTAATGCGCGGATTATTTTTTACTTATGCACAAAGAAGTCGGTATTTGTTAACTTGTAAATACCAAGATGATATGATAAATAACAAATAGCATTGGTAATACATGTAGACGTCAAAATATATGAGTAGGATTTTGTGTCGCATCTAGCAATATAATAAATATCAATATCATTATCACACATTGTCTTCATGTGGAGAGTCGAACCCAGCTATTCTGCGTAAGGATTATTCGTTGATTATATATTCTTAACCTTTCAATCCCACGTATGCACAAATAAAGAGTTCGGTATTTGTTGTTAATACCTGTTGAGTATAACGAACTGATGATTGACAGGTGGTACGAGTATAGGTTCTTGGACCGAAATCCTACACCATAACATTAGTTGTACATGTAGGCGTCAAAATATGTGTGAGTAACGTTTTGTGTCGCCTTCAGCATTGTTCCCGCAATATTACGGGGAATATCGCGTCAGACATCACACATTGTCTTCATTTGGAGAGTCAAACCCGGGACTTCAGCCGTTAGCAGCTAACGCTTGGCCCACAAGATTCCTCCATCACTCCATCAATATATATATTTCTATTTGGAAGAAAGTGTTGGTGAAGATTTCATAGATGTTTCCCATAATAGCTGGTGAGATATTTCTATGTCCACCATTCTGATTAGAATGTAGCTACTATCACTCACACGTTTATATTCCGTCCCTTCACTCTCCCTATGAACGTAAATTTCATTAGATTTAAGAAAATATTCACCAGGGAAAGTGCAACTAACAAAAAACCCCGATGCCCTATTGTCATCGTCCTCGTCGTTTCAAATATCCCGCTTAGAATATTTTGAAAAAAAATCTACTTGTAACTTTTGAAAAAAGTCCTATCGAAATGAAAAGATTCTCCAAATGACATTTTTTCTCCCTTCGATCAATAATGTTCTCATGTTTTGCGACACTTGACAGCCGAACAGCTGAACTGTGTACATATACCTACTGTATATTACAGGTGTAGAACACAGGGATGTAATGTAAGTCACTAGGGAGGCTGGATAATACAGGGTGTATGGAGACACTGATGAAATATTATCATATCCCCCTCCTCCTACAAAGTATCGTCTCTCAACACACCTGGGCGGTCTCTGTCTTTCATCTTCTCTTTTTGATCTATGCCCCGCGATTCAGGTAAAATGAAAATACACGTTGTTTGCGAGATCTCTCCGTGCTTACCACATCCCGCGGGTTCATTTTGCCGCAACAAGGTGCTAAACAGATAAAACTGTGTTAGCACGGATAATTCGTGATCTTCAATGTGCTATTTTGTTGCCGGTGTTTGGAAAGATAACCAGCCACCCTACGCTGGTGTTTAGCTAACACGAAAACTAGATGTGCAAACACTGAAGAGAGCCATCCAAACGCCCGCCTCGACTGCTGAAGGTTAGCACAGAGCGAGCGGAAAACACACGATGGTGGCACACCTGTATCGGGTCCCGCTGTGGGGTCAGGATAGGTCATGGGGGGGTCGGGGGGTGCCTGAACAAGGGAAAGTGATTCACCCCTCTGCATGTTCAGGTGCAACTGGAAAAGAAGCGAAATTTTCTCTTTATGTTGCTTCCAATGGTGTTTATTCGCTGGGCTGTAGTTACCCCTCTTCGCGACTACTATAGCGTACCAAGAAAACGTTTGTTGACATGGAAACAGGTGCTCGTAATCGGAGTTGTTGTAGTGATGCAATTCTAAAGTCATCTGACCTTTGAAGTATTTCAGTTTGAAAGAAATATTTCCAGATGAGACGATTCGCCCACGTAAGGAAGCCTTGAAAAGAAAAAGTGTAACAAGTTTCCAAAGGTTCAATGTAAACGTAGTTAAACACCAGTCGTGGAGGTGATGATGTCGTGTTATGGAATGTTATCCTGCTTCGAATGTCGAGTACGTTTAATCTTAAACCACACAAGTCTAATAATGGAAATACACATACAATGAAAGCAACCAATTACTTGTTCGGAGTTATGTCCCCTAGTTATTCCAGAATCCGATAACTGTGGATTCGAAGCCCAGAACCGTTCTGATTATGACTTTCCTTTTGCACCATTCCCATGCAAAACCTTTTCACCTTTTGGGAACGGCTTTACTCAGTGAACAAAGCCGCGTATACTATTGAATATGGACTTTATTTCTTTTATAAAATGTCATTTTAGGGATAAAAACATATGCATCACATGAGCTTCACCTTCCAGGTTCTTCACTGAGCTAATACAAACATATTGGTAAGTGTATATTAACTTACTGATGAGGACTTAAGAACGTATGTTAGGTTATGTGGACATCCTCAAGTTATGTATACATAAAGGTCAGATTATAGGATCACACTGAATAGTTTATTTAAAACACTTGAGGTTATATAAACATGGATGAGGATACAGAAACATATTGATGTGTTATTGATGAATTCATTAATGAAGATAGATGACATTATTGATGAATTTATTGATAAGGACACATTGACATATTAATTAAGCTATATGAACATATTGATGAACATTTAAAACAAATTGGTGAGGTTATCTGAAAATATAGAAATTATATGCACATGTTAAGATACTGCATGAACAAACTGGGGTTATGGGCACACTGAAGAGGTTGCATAATCATATAGACGAGGTTATATCAACATAAATATACTGATGAGCGCATATGAACAAAGTGATGATTTTATGACCATATAAGCGTGTGAGGAGTTTACGAACACATACAGTTATATGAAAATAGTGAGGATAACATTAACATATAAATGTATAAGAACAAAATGAGAATGTTATGAACATGTGAAGTTATATGAAGATTATAAGGATTACACGAACATGGTTTGGATTATCTGATTATAGTGAGGATTACATGAACGTCAGCCATGGAGACATTTACTGTTAGCTGCATTTGCACATCTTAATGACTACGGTTTAGTACTTCGATGATTGTACATATCACAAACTGGTTCAAGAATAGCCCTATGAACTGAACTTACAAGGAGGTAATGAAAACGAGCAGGCATAGATCATGACTTGAGGGTATGTGCGTCCATTGTGTTTATCTTGTGTTCCCGAGCTCTCATCCTTGCCGTCAGCTGTGGACACTGTGTTTGAAGATGTGCCGACAACAGCTGTAAATTTCATCCGCTGATAGCTTAATGAGCTTAATGAGTATCGGATAATTAGCCTGACTGTTGTGCATTGTTTAACTGTACAGCTAAAGACTAAAACAATGTTTGGATGAATTAAACCTGCTTAGAGATTATCTCAACATTTATCTACAGTCGTAATCCCATATTACCTTGTCACACATTATTGTGATGAATTGCCATAGATAGCTTTGTTAATTAAATTACTGTTAATCTATTTTGATTAATGGTCTGTTTTTTGTAATTATTTGAATGAGTTTGCCAGAGGCAGTGCTAGAATTAAACATTTGTGTAATTTTGCAAATTGATTTCTTGAAATCTAAAATTAAGACAAAGTCCGCTGCTAATGTGTGCCAGAATAGATTCCTTAATTGTGTTGATTCTTTACAACAGAAGGATATGGCAATATATGGATAAACAGCTTCTTTATTGCTGCGAGAGCTACGTTTCACTGTGGGTTCTAAATAGCAATAAATTGTTCACTCATATATTGTCATCCATCCTCCATGCCTCAACTTCTAAATGCATCTCAAAGAATATTTTTGCACAAGTTTGTTTTTATTAAGAATCAAATTGTATCTCAGAGGCCCTGCGCCGTGTGGCCAGCTTTACTTATGCATCGTCAACATTTCCAACGCTGCCAACGACTCCGTCAACACTTCTGCTACCAAACACATTGGCACTTTTAGTAGTCATTCGTGAACATCATCAACAACACTTTCCAGACCAACAGTTGTCCTTCCAAACAAATGTTTACTGTGGACCATCATTTACTGAGACCCAAGTACAAAACCAATATATTTGTCCATATTGTTTCCCTAACTGGGAAATAGTGGTGGATTAAATGCTTCATATGTTTATTTCTGTGTAAAATTTCAAATATTTTGTTCAATTTATTGAAATAATTTCTTTAGAAACACTTCACCTGGTTTGGTCGCGCCGACGGACGCTCCAAGCAGCGTCGTTGTACTCACTGTTCGGTTCTTCTTCAGTAACGACATACGATGACGACGACGTTCTTGAGAGGCATTTAGAAGTCGGTATTCTAATATACGACAAAATATGATGGATATCAACTTCTTCTTTATAAAGAATAAAGAATTAATGTGAGGATGACGTTGACGTAAGGTGAAGCCTGAGCAAAAATGACATTTGATTTGAAAATTAAGTACTTTAGGACAATGAATAAATGTAGTAGCAGTGTAATGCAAGGAGTATGTAAGTCGTGAAAATTAAGGACAAACACTCCACCGAATCTGAACATAATTATCAAGGCGACTATAAGGTGAAATTACCAAGCTCACAACTGCACAAAGGGAAGTCAGTAGTTAGTTTCGTCGAATACTCACTCTCAGGAACAGAACCCGATTTTGTCAGAGCTAGCGGATTCTTTGACTGCTGCACTAACCAACCCCAAGCTCCTCCATCTTATTTACGGTCCTGTAAAATCCTTTACAAAACGTTAACGCCAGATAACGAAAAACCTCGATTACCCTACGAAACAGATCCAGCTAGTGTTGGTTCGAATCCCGGGTATGACTCAGCTCGACTCATTGCAATCTGTACGTTACTGAGAATGTGTAATCCTAAATATAACACGCGTTAGACAGGAAAACGGAAACATAGAGGTGAAAATTGTATTTCATCTTTTTTTTGCTAAAAAGACCCAGTCATCTCCTGTTTGACGTCATAATCGTCCTTTTCGTCGACGTCACTGCCACTATCTTTATCTCTGTCACATCGTTGACATTTTGTCGTGTACCTATCAGCCTGGGATTACACTGATCACCTAACCTCTGCCCCGTGTCATCGTTATTCCCATGGACATCTGTGAAGCAGAGACATGCAATAAAACGTGAACATTGTTACAGTATGTCATACGTTCCCGCCTTGTCATTACAGGCGGATTAGGGTTTGTTTCATATAATCCCTCGGCAACAGGTTGAAATAAAAACAGAGCTCGTTTCCAGTCAACCAAAGAACACCAACAAATAAACCATGGTGTGAAATTGCAACGCTAATCTGGTCCCTCCACCACAAGACACACCTGAAGTCAATTATGGCTTTTAAATGACTTTAGATGCCCATGAAAATGTTGCATTTACGGGTTCTTCTCTGAAATTTGAATAATGCAGTCTTTCTTTAATTCAATGAATAAAAGTCCAGTATTTACTACGTTGTTTAACGCTTGTTTTGGTGTAAACAATATGGCGTGTCACTATCTGTTGACCTACAGCGGTGTCGAGTCATTTTATTACCCATGCTAGTTGATCCGGCTAAACCAACATGAACAATAAAGGAAGTTCGCGGTCGACTGTCTTCTGATAGAGGATAATAGCATGACTCCGGGGGATTAGAGACAGCAGTGTCATCTTCAGTATGTTACAAGTCACGTGGAATATATCACCATTACCATTAATAGATCGTTGTGATACGCTACCGACAAAATTAAGGAGAAACCGCTTCATTTTTCGACATTATTGTTTTTTAAATGTTTTTTGCTAAACTGAAAGTGAATAATCGCCTTCTGCGTCATTTTTTATGCAGTAATGAATTTAATTACGTGGTCAGGATTACTGTGGTCTGTGGAAAAAGGGATGTTTGCAATAAATTGTTTCAAGATCGACATGTACATCAACATTGTGATATGATAATAAAATCCCATCCTCATGGCCAAAAAATTATAAATAAATAAATAAATAAATGAATGAATGAATGAATGAATGAATGAATGAATGAATGAATGAATGAATGAATGAATGAATACCATGTTACAACACAGTCCTCCTGACATACAAATGTACAGTAAAATACTTTTATAACGAACTACAAGGGACCAGTGAAATTAGTTCGTTATATCCGTAGTTCGCTATTCGGGACAATCCATTGAAAGAACAGTAAACCACACCATACAGTACAACACATTCCTAATCAGTTTATTCATACATTCATTCATTAATATTACGTTCTTTTCACTACAAAGTCAGTAATCTTACACAAGTCACTCGTCACTTGTGGTTATTGTTTGAGGCCGTTTTGAACAACTTTGCTAGCAATATCACACCAGACTCCACACATTGTATCTATGTGGGTATCGAACTCGGGCGAACAGACACTTTAACCATCCGTCTACTCCACCGCATAGTATTTGTGGACCTGCAGTCCGGACTTTGTAATCTACTGCCTCGACTGCTAGTTTATGAGGTGAAGCGACCTCTTCTTCTCGAATCAAACAACCTTATACTCACCCTCTTTCTAAGTTTTAACCCCTCTCGTGATAACATGTACGAATGACGTCACCATCCGAATCGTTAAATCACGCAGTACCCTCTATGTTAAAGGTAAACATTCACGTGTTTACATTATTAAACAAATTTCATAACAAGCGTGTCAAACATTAATATGCTAAACCATTACTCTGACATTTGCTTCAAGCACTATCTCTACAAGTGCTAGCTAAATCATAAACTTCATCGCACCAGTCTCAAGAGGCGACGTGCCAAAACCCACAAGTAGACACAAGTTACCACGTTGTAGTTAGTTGAAGTGATGCAATTACACATAAACTGTTGACGTTTCACACAGATGACCTAAAGGCCGGTGGTGCTATACGCCAGATGATTTTTAGAGATGGCCACTGGCGGTTTTCGCTTAAGACAATGGGGAGACGTTTTTAGGGCGATTGGCTCTTTTGGAAGAGCTGTGGAGGAAACAATAAAACGGTGTTGGGATCCATTCTTTACTGCGTGTAATTGGAAACAATCACGAGTGTCACTTCGATTAAAGTGTATGTACGAAGTCTACATTAGTAGATTTCACCTAAGGGTTGTGATTTATTTGTAATTGTACGCGTTTAGCGATAAAGACAACTTGGCAGGATTATGGCATAATTGTCCGATAACGCTATATCCCGTCTTCTTAGCACCAGACAAACATTTTACTCACCTAATCAAGTATGACACTTTTAAACCAGGGGTTTTAATGAGAAAGATAATTGTGAAGAAAAACCCTACCCATTCACCAAGTGTGATTAAATTTTCCAAATTTCTTCCAAACCAATCGTTTCACCAGTCCTGACTCCTGTACTCACGCAAGGTCACACTTCAACAATTGTTGACTCCTAAACGATTCCTCTAAGAAGTTTAAATTTTATCCGAAATTTTATACTTCGCTTAATATTTAAAAGTACATGAAGGAGACTCCTTTTTTTCACCTCGAGTCAAGATGGAATTGGTTTAGCTACGCATAAAAGACTATTATAAAACCCAAAGATAGAGCGAATATTTATTATTTATACTGTAAATGGTAAAGAACGGCAACTTGCTGTTCACATGGAACATTTTGACTAAGTGTAAGAACAATATTGAAATATACACGAGACACCTTGATTGCATAAACAAGATATCTTGACTTAAATCATCTACGCAAACAGTTAAAGTGACACTATTTAATCCATTTCAGTAACAATCATTCTCTAGATAATCCCTTTCAAAACAAACAGCAGCCATTTAGCCAAGATGCTACTGCGCTGGATTTGTGTCCTGTCAGTTGGGTTTGTTTAACCAAGCGACGCCTGATCGGCGATAGCAGATTAATTGATCTTTGTTGATTGTTTGTTTGTAATTAAAACAAATAGGTAAACATCATTTGCAGTGCATGGCATTTGTTTGTTTGTTTTTCAACTGGGAAGGTTTATGTTTGAGGATGATGACAAGGTAGTCGAGAGAACATGTCGGTCTGTTAATGATCTGTACTGACAATCCAGTGATCGATGCTATGAACAGCGAACCACGCCGATCGACTTTACCACCCGATCTATCGCCGCTTAAGACAAAAGCAGCCTGCCAAAGATCTGACCAAATGTCGTCACGACGGGTTCATGACATCAATATGTTTTTGAAGAAGAAGACAGTTGGCATATATATGTTATAAGTATAGAAATTATTTTGTTGTCTTTAATCTTATATATTTAAAATGCACAAAAATGGATAAATAAACCTTTTTATTCTTCTGTATGAAACTGCAATATGTTGTGATATGTAAAATGCTATGTTTAATGTTGGGTCGTATAATGATAATTGAATTTAAAAGCATTCATAAAGTCTTGGCTTCAGAAAAAAATGATTTTCAAACAAGCAAAATACTTAAAAATAATATCAGTTAGCTGCTTACATGCCTAAACACGTCCGCTCCACGCTGGACGATAACAAAACAAATGTGCAACAAACAAATCGATAACTTCTCATTCACATGTCAAACACTTTTTAATACACAATAGATCGTATTCATATATTCAAACATTATCTTTTAAACAAACGGTTACACAAACTAAAGGGACTGGAGCCAGGAGCAATATGTGATTTGAATATACAGCATTGACAAAACGTAAATAAGAAAAACTAACAAACTCGGCGTCTATTCCACCAGTGATCGTCAATATTTTAATAGCGTTGTGAAACAAAACACAGGATTATCCTCCGCATATTTGTAAACAACTGTGATCGCTCTTGTTTGTTTGCAAACATTGCACTGGTGTATTTATTTGTGTTTACATTTCATCGCGTGTCAATTTCACGCTCCCAAGTAGCTCGTCTAGAGCTTTGACATCGAGGCCATCAGGATATACGGCCAACCAATATGTGTTTACACAACACAGAGGACGAGACACATACTGTTTCAGTGTTTCCTCATAAGGGATGAAGTGAAAACATGGCCACATTGTATTAATTTGTGTTATTTTTGAAAATATTTTAAGAGTCATAAAAAATCATTATATACGTAAAGTGAGTGAGTGTTATTTTACGCCGCTTTTAGCAATATTCCAGCAATATCACGGAGGGAGACACCGCAAACGGACTTCACATTGTGTAGTCATGTTGGGAATCGAACCCGTGTGTTCGGCGTGACAAGCGGACGCATTCGCGATTAGGCTACGTCAGCGTCCTTATGTATATATTCATATAGATATACATAACCAGCAACATGACTGGTTGTGATTATTTATTTTAGAATTGTTTTACACCTTTTCATGCATATTAATTTTAAATGCATTGTCGTTCATTTTCATATTAGCATACGTGCACGTCAAAGCAAGCAAGATGACATATAAAATTTATCAATAAAAACTCTACCTTCCAACCCCTTTCATTTATCACAAGAAAAATGATATCTATTGTGTGTATTGCACAAGAGAAAGCTATTGTCATTTATAAAGCGATGAAGCAGAAACATAAAGAGGAAAATACAATTCATAAATTAAACATAACATAAAGTTTGATCGTTTTGTTTACAACCCATATCCATTAATGTAGAACAACGTGGGGATGTAACCGTATCTGTCAGTCAATCGCGGACAGTACGTCATGTTTTCTTAATTGGACACATTTGGCTGCTCATTTTCTATTTTCCACCGGGAACCGCTGGAATAAATATACCAATATCATATTTCTCCCTTATGAAAAAATGCAGTTCATACTAGTATAGTTAATAAATAAAACAAACCATGCTTTCCACGACAGAAATGAATTCATGAATTGATAATTAACTAAATCTTATTTTTGCATACTTGTTAGAGATCTTGTAAATCGATGCAAATGCCACTGTTATACATCCTATACAAAACACACACATTATGTTACCGTTGTATAAAAATAATCAAGGGTTGAGTAAAAAGTAATACGAGATGGTAACTTAACTCTGGAATCACGTGCATTAGTAAAGAAACGTGTCAGTCTGCGTGACAAATGAGCAGGAAGTATGACAATATGGAATTGACATCGATATGATAATAACACAACTATATCATATTTCTTATTATTATCTCATGAATCTGTACAATACATCTTTGTGCACATGCAACTTTGATTTCAGTAAATGGCAATATGGACGCCTTTTTTCAACAAGAGCAACACAAATCTTTTCAAAATCATACCAAACAGCTGCTGAAAGCAGTCTTTTGCAAATCCATACTATGTCTTACGCGTCAGTGTATTACGATTGATCAGCGTTGATACCAGGTGTCACAAAAAATGAGCGTATCCTGTCACAATCGTTGATGCTCGTCATAGAAACCCACAATGGCAGATCAAATATCCATCGGCATCGGTTTCGTTCATGGATGTTGTGTCTATCTCAGACAGGTGAATCGGTGGAAGGGAGAAGTTTCCTAAAACTACAAGTTAAGCGAGTGATTGATAGAATGAGCATCGAAATCTGTTCCGAAGGCATGTATTATCCCAGCATGGTTGCGTTGCCTGTACCGACAAGAAACGACGGCTGATGACACAATCTTACACCCGTCCCCACGGGAACGGTAACGCCACCCTTTCCCAGCTACCATATTGCACGCGAAGAGAGATTCATTTATGCGTGTATTTCGATAGAAAGAATACAATCTTAAATAGAAACGGACACAGCAGCAACAAAATGTGCATGCGACAAATACAATTCTAGAGGACCAAGGGTTAACGATGTTTAAGCACTCGGGTGGTTAATTCCGCGGACGGCCGTATACTTATAACAATGTGCTTCACATTTTGATATTGGAGTGGAGGCCATGTGTTTCAACCATGGATGAACTGAGTCTGATTTAATCCTTATCCCCCAAACATCTAAAAGGGGTTAAATTTCACAATTTTAAACAAGAATCAACTGAACCAGCTGTTTCAGGGTCGAATGCACCCGATTCGTCAAACGAAAAGCGATATACTTGTTTCTAATCAACTGAACGTAAAACCAACCGTTTCCACTGACATTTCACGGCAATATCACGCGTTTTATATTATTTAATGATATGTCAAACAAGACCAAGCACCGTTTGCTAAATTAAGTGATTATATCGTGGTAATTCATCATATAGCTTGTTAATGACAATCCAAATTAATGTACACATTATTCATGGTACTGGCGAAGACAGCACGTGCAGTAGCCCTTACTGAGTATTTATATGAATTTTGTCTCGATACAGCTGTTGTGTAAGGTATCTTCTGGTCCTCGGTCAATGTCAAGATGGTAGCTTTCAGAAACACGCTCGCACGGCTTGTTCTGGGGATCGAAACAGCGGGATCCGCTAAATACTGGGTTTCGGGTTCCCCGTCTCACACCCAGGATCCGCGTAGGGTTCTTGTGACCGTCTGGGTGGTGTGGTGGGGTGAATATGAGAATGGAAATACGGTGTGGGGTATGGGGCGTAGGTAGGATGGGGTGGCAAAACAACTGAACGCCTTGCAATGGAGACAGGGCGTCAGGGGAGTATCTTTGGGTAGTTATGTAAAGTGATTATATTATGCTGATGTGGGCGATTTTCCAGAAATGGACTTCACACAATGGGGAATCGAACACTCCCCCGCTCCCCCCCCCTCCCGCATCCAATTGTCGAAAAATGGGTAGATAAACCGTTGATTGGTAGTTTTCAGTAAGAGAGTGAGTATTTTAGTGTGTGATACAGGTTTCATCCCGTGCCTTAAACAATATTCAAACAATATTCAAACAATATTCACGGCGAGGACACCAGTTATCTGTTTCTCACAGATTAAATTTGCAGAGAATATTGAATAGTAAAGATGAAGTTCGACAACTTATGCAGGTATAGGACAATATGATTATATACAATTGTATTTGAAGTTTTTACACATTTAACAACATATAATGCATATACAAGAGTACATTCCGCTACACTGCAAGCACCAGTTAACATGAAGCAAGAACGTAACAAGATACCTACCCCATTTGCACAGATCCTCAAATATACCATATACAAACACTATCTGCAATAACACGTTCCACCCCTTAAGAGCCCCAGAGAAGTTTCAGGTTTCACAGGGGTATCGAAAAGGACGACGAAGATTATTATCGTCTAGTGGGGAGAAGTTTATTTTCTCTGTTTTGAGATCAGAAGCAGTGAAGCGAGCGAAGTGTCTGACTATAGTGTTGTTTTTGATGAATGACATTTTTTGTAACTTTCTATCAGACTGGGATTCTGTAAAAAGTTACCTGTGTTCCGAGATAAGCGTGCGTTATATTTATGTGCTTTAAAACCCTGCTATTAAAACCCTGGATTACCAGGGCTGATAATTTATATTACATTGCCAATCTCTATATTCAACATGTGGATTAAACGAGTGAAAACGTCTGTGAAGTGGATTTATTCGGCATAGTGGCAAATTCTGCGGACAATATCGAAAAATATTGTTGACGCGTCCATTGAGATAATTTTATTATATCGCTCAAGCATCATAAAGAAAACTGTTGACACGTACGACTATCAATTATCGTTTCACATTCTTTTTTCAATCTTCCTTCAGTTTTGACATTTAATTCATGGAGCGTCTTGATGTACTGAGGCCTTGTTCTCACTGTTGGTACCCGAGATGACGTCGTTGATCATGACAACGTTAAGTCTTGAATTCTAGAAGGCTTAGTAGTATGACATTATGTCAAGAGCATTAGCACGAACAATGACATTAAGACCTTCGGCTGAGGCAGCTGTAGCTGCAGCTACTGCTTTGAATCACCGTACTCTATTAAAGTTGCTCTTTTAACATTCTGATGGATATGGTGTTCTACCATATATATAGTGTATCGGTATGATGTTAAATATTGTATGCTTTGTGTCATTATGATGTTAAATATGACATGCATCGTGTCATTATGATGTTAACAGGGTTAAACATTGGACCATTATAGTGTTAAATATGGTATGCATTGTGTCATTAGGGTGATAACAGGGTAAACACTGTGTCATTGTGATGTTTAATTGGTATATATATTGTGCTATTATGATGTTAATCATTGCAAACATTGTGCCAGCATGATATTAGAGAGGGTATACATTGTGTCAATGTGTTTAACTGGGTAAACATTGTGCCATTGTGATGTTAAACAAGGTAACCATTGTGTCATCATACTGTTAATGTGGTGTACATTGTGTCATTATGATGTTAAAAATGGTATACATTATGTCATTAGGATGTTAAACAAGGTTAACATTGTATCAGTGTTATATTAGACACGCTATACATTGTGCCAATATGATGTTACATGTAGTATACGTTGTGTTAGGTAGTTTCATGTTCTCGCCTAGTACACATTCTACCCATAGGCAGGAAACCCGATTTTAACACTGGCTTTCGTGGAGTTCAGGTAAGAAGTTATGTTTTCACTTTAATCACCATCTTTGGTACTGGTACCTGGTACCTTCTTAGCTTCAACATAAACCTGCACAGCTTTGCAGATAAGAATAATGGTTCTTATGATTTCCATCTTTGCCTGAACACAGATTCCCCGCCGATAGATACCTAAAATGAAGCTCTTTATTCCTGTTGACGTACATCTACTATATCCACGCGAAACCTGGTGACGAACAAACCCAAAAGCAAGCCTTACGTCCTTATGCCATTGTGCAATTATATTTTAATGACAAAAATGACAACATGAAACTTACAGTTAAGTGAATCTGTTAGTTTCCTCTGTTTAATTATTTGCAGTCAGACAATATGTTGAGCTAATGGAACACATTAATATAAAACGGATGCTTCCTAATTAACCTCCTGTATGTATTGTCATACGTGTATGCAGTGTCATAACACTGACAGAACTGACAACATGTACGGGATAAAGCAAGTCCGTAGACTTACTGGCTCCAACATAATTGGGTCGGTTTATCATACGAGCCGTCTTAGTTTGTTATTATTAATTGGTGTTCATGACGTCAACCACTCGCTTATCCTCCCAGGTTATTTTCAATAGAGTAGCAGCTGTAATCTCGTTGGCTACGGCGTAAAACTACAAACAAACGCCCATCCTTTCTGATACAAATTAACAAACCAAACAGGTTTAGATTAGAATGTGATTTTGCGATAACATCGATGTTCTATGGCATGTCAATAGCTGTCAGTCATGTCACACCCATCAGGCGCTAACAAACGTCTATCTCAAGTCCATCTTAATTTGGCCCCCGTCTAACTCACGCCCTCGGTATGATACGTCGGTGATAGAAGGGCAATACGCTACAATATCTCCCGGATTTATGTCCGTTAGGTCAGTCTGCCCTGAAGGGATGGACACTGACCACAGCACGGACAGTGGTCAGTTAATTAGAGACCGAGCCCTCTAGAATTAAACCACACCACTCTCTGTAGGGATTCCTTGGAATAAAATGACAATTTTATTATTCTTTAGAAATGTCCGTGTTTATGTGTTATCTTAATGAATGGATGTGATTCGACAAATAAATGATGTTTGCACATAAAATTGAAATAAACAACGCGGCGGGGAGATTCATTGATTAAAGAAGGTTACAGCGTGATATAGATTCTCAACAGGGTTTACCGTATAACTTTGTGGTTTTATTGCTTTGTGCAAGGTTATGTGTTTATGTGATGCATTGATTAAAGGATTCTAACAGTTTTCCTTATAAACCTATCTCATACCGTTACATTGAGCAATTTCACTGTAATTATTCAAATCCACCCCAAACAGGGATCTGTTTGAGATTACACGTTTAGATGAACCGTTAAATGATTATTTGTTATACACCTCATGTGATAACAAGACACTTATCAACTGGCAGCTCTGACGTAATAGTAGCTACCATCACAACAATGGAAAGTACATTTCGTTGATATATCCTCACAAATCTTGATTTTAAAGTTTTAGCATTAACCTAAAATTCTCATTAAATGTGACAGTCATTGTACACAAACAACAATGTTGGAATGCTGATGTAGATGTTGTTTCTACCTGTACTACTATTGATTTCTTTTACTCATGCTATTTCTATTGCGATTTCTACTGTTTCCACTATTGCTGGTGGTTTTATTGCAGATCGGCTACATGTCATCGTATATGGGTGTGTGCCTATGGCCGTTTATAATGCCAAACTCTTCTGAATTAGAGGGTGATGAGGACTTCAGTTTTACAAAGATGACAACCCAAAATGATACCGATGATGATGAAGACGACGATGATGGTGGTGTTGACGACGACAACGAAGGTAATGATGATGATGATGACAACGACGATGATTATGATGAAAGATTATTACAACCACACATTTCACATGGTGTGCATGCCAATGCTATGAAATATCTTCAGGTTATCTGCTTTTTCCTGCAGTGTTGGCGTTGTTTATGAGTGGGTTCATAGCACGGTACATTAATCTCCGGGAATGCCATAGCTATCAACCAAATCACAGCTAACACCAACGCTCTTAAAGTTAATATGATAATAGACACCTCAATAGCTCACGGTTACAAATACCACGACAGTGACTACATCCGACACTTACATATCTCAACAACTGTCATACGTATATATATTTCAACATTAATCATCACGCTGCAAGTGTAACGGTTCAATATAACTGTGAGAAATCATCTTTAGCATTTCTTGATTCATTAATTGATGGTTGTAACCCATTTTCTGTCTCCCCTGGATAAGGTTCTATGAAATACCTCGTTTCCACGAATAAGGCTGCATAAACATTTTGACGAGAAAATGTCACGAGAAAATGTCACCTTACTCTCAGTGACAATACTGTATATATCTGTGCGTTGTGACCAAGGATTAATTTTGCTTGGTATTAAACGAATGTGATAAAGGCTATCAAATAATATTTTCATGACTACTGAAATAATTTTATTATATCGACCAAGGACCATAATGAAAACTATTGACATTTGCTACTATCAATTATCGTTTCCTTTTTCAATCTTCCTTCAGTTTTGACGTTTAATTCATGGAGCGTCAGGATGTACTGAGGTCTTGTTCTCACTGTTG
This sequence comes from Haliotis asinina, assembly GCF_037392515.1. Classification (NCBI taxonomy): domain Eukaryota; kingdom Metazoa; phylum Mollusca; class Gastropoda; order Lepetellida; family Haliotidae; genus Haliotis; species Haliotis asinina. The sequence goes on along the minus strand of NC_090291.1, from coordinate 46,263,996 downwards.
GTACCCGATCATGTTTTGAAGTCTGGAAGGCTTAGCAGTATGACATTATGTCAAGAGCATTAGCACGGACAATGACATTAAGTCTATCGTCAGAGGCCGTTAAAACTACTCCTTAAACTGCAGTAAGGCAAGACAGGATATACAATTTATATATCATCTTTAAATTGTGCGTATTTGTGACAATGACTAACGAGGGAAATCGTTGTAAATTTACATACACTGTAACATAACTGCAAGTGATGTCACAAATGCAATGTTACAAGCCACACATTTACATGCATTTCGGACAGAACAGTTACAATGGACTAAACGACGAAGTCCCAGCATGGAACCTTTGCCCATCCAGTGTTGCATTCAATCTGTTTAAACATTTACAGCTTTCCGTGGACACGAACGTATAATAAAGTCATAAAAATTGTTGTATGCATGAGTTCAGTGATGAATGGTGTATAAGCGCGACTGGAGATGTCCAACTTTAATCAGCTGGACTAACAGTTAACCTGAAGACCTCTGACTCCATCTCGTGCTGAGTGTATGTCATTTACAGTTATTGATTTGGAAACTTGAAAGAAATATGGGTCACGCCGACTTCCTGAAATAGTTGTTGACATTGTTTATCACAGTTTTATGAAAGGGGTGCCATTGTGGAACAATCGGAGATCCATTTGAATGACAACTGATCGGGTTTGCAGATTTTTGGTATTTTTGAGACCTATTGTTACCGATTTATAATGGAACACAATCACGTTTGTGAAATTGTCTGTACAGTGAAACCCCGCTATTCCGGACTGTTCCGTGTAAAGCGACTCAGCTAAAACACAGCAGGTAAGACAAGGTGAGGTGACATGACAAATAGATTGAGATACCAATCTATAACAAGCGCACCCAAGTCAGTCACAATGTACCAACTCCGAGGAAGTCACGTCCTGTATTTTCCCACTGATGATGAGCGGTAGGGGAGGAAACAAGTTTTACACATTTCGCTATACCAATCTCGATCCCTTCCAGGGCGACCCTTTCTCCATAACATAAAACAGTGATCAGAAAGGCAATGTGTGCGGATTATCCGGGTCCGGATTAACAGATTTAACTGTTAAAATATCATTCTGCTTTGAACAGAGGAGTCGATGAATGTGATTCATTGTTTTTAGTTTTACATCGCACTCTGCGATATCACAGCTGTAAGTTGGCGGTCTGTAAATAATCAGGTCTGGACAAGACAGACCAGTGATCGACATCATGAACATCGTTCTAAGGAGTTGGGATACGATGACATCTGTCAACCAAGTCAGCGAGCCTAAGTGCTCGTTAGTCGCCTCTTACAACAAGCATATGTTACTGAAGATCAATTTTAACCCTGATCTTCACGGCTTCGATTACAATAAGATGGTGACAATGTCTGTCCTGACTATGTGCCCATCCAGGTTCAATGATTTACAGACTACTGCGATATATCTGAAATATATTGTGGCGTTCAAAGCATCCACTCTTAAACTCTGAGACAACTGCATAGAAATCCCATTCTCGCCTGTTGTTGAAAAACGGAGCCCAAAGACCCGTCACTCATTATAAACCCGATCTTGCGATATCTCTCATAATTAAACTAACCTCATAATCTCTCCAGTATTAAAACCATCCTCCCAATCTCGTTCATTTTTAGACCAACATGCTGTCCCGCCGTTTATTAAACCAACCTCAAGTCTCGCCAGTTATTAAACCAAGTCCACCATCCCGTCCTGTAGTAAGCCATCCTCTCATCAGGCTCATTATTATACCCATCTCGCAATCGCAGACATTAATGAACAAAAAGCATACCTCCCGACTGTACTAACACTAACGGAAGATCATTCAAAAGGCACTCGAAATGCTCGATCTGCAAACTCAAGCACTCAAATCTAACCACCTGTCCAAAATGTCCTTTTCACCAGAACAAAAATGACCACCATTCACGCTGACCATACCGATCAAGGCCCAGACTTTCTTGCAAAGACTGAACCGTGTGAACTTGCCTGATAGAAACAGACAACAAAGTGACACCAACAATGGAAGCAAATTCTTTGTCCGGTTCTCACTGTACATGTATTAGTTTCAGTTTATCTCACATACATATTTAGTATCTTAGCAGGCCAGAAGGATCGTCTATGAACGCTAGCTCGGGGGTGAAGTGGACGGGGGTAGGGTGTTGGTGGAATTGTATAAATATAGTAAGTACATGGGCGCCGGAATTGTAACTTCTCACAGTCGCTTGGCAGGGCGACATATGGCAAAGGTCGAACAATTCAGGAATTTAATTCTTTCTTTGAGTTAACGCTTTGCGTTAAAGGGGGGATATGTTCTCGCAGCCGTTAATATATGAATTGTAAAGTCTGCATGAAAGCTGTCATGTAACGTCTATCCGTTGAATATGATAAATGGTTTTGGCATGCTATGGAAGCATGACCAAATGATATACGTTCAATGAAAATATTCCATTTATTTCAAAGGAGGGTCGTCAAGTGGTTGTGCTCTGCCAAAACATAATACGTTGATTTAATGTAGTTGAAAGGATGGTAGGTACTCTCATGATACCAATACATGGCCGTGGGTCGCAAAGTATAAATATATTCATTTGGTGACAAAGCATAACTTGGGTGACGTATGTATTTGTGTTGCAATATTAAGTCTCGCGTTCTGGCAATAGAAGGTCATGACGAAAGGGGTGGTTGGATCAACTTGGTATTACAATTAAGGCAGTTTCAAGTTAGGCTATTTTGATCTTGTGGTATTACTATTGCAATAAATCCTTATTGCAGGTGTTAGATATTTGTGATTTTCATGGATCATATTTACATGTGAACGTCATTCATGTTTGAGTGATCGAGTAGGTATTGTTTTCATCCAGATTTCATTCATACGCAATAACGGTTTAGGACAACAATCGATTTCATTTAATTAAATCTATTGATCGAGATAATTGCTAATGGGTGTGTCATACCTATTCAGGTTAAAATATTTCAAATAGTTTTGCTCAGTTGATTGTCAGTTGTAAATACTTGAATGCCAAATATGTTAGTTTTCTCAATTAAAATCCATTTCATCAAGTGGCATAATTAGTATTAATTTTCATTGCTGTCAGTTGTATATACAATAATGGTGGACGTTTTAAAAGTTGGTAAAAGCGACAAAACCATTTCCAGAAATATCTTTAATGTTCAGGGTCTATTACAAGATTCCGACTATAGTAATACAATGAGGCGAGAATCTAAAGTAAATATACTGAAGACATTAGGGGGATTAACTAAATGCGTGACGCAACTCGCCGATATGACATCTGACGGAGCCAGCTGACATTACAAGCATTAGAAGCCCGGGAGTGGGGACAGGTGGATTTACCTATGGGGTGGAGTACGGATTTTCTTTGATCATGTGGGGTGGGGACGAGGATAGGTGTACATCGTGTGGGGCAGGGTTACATCACAACAGGTTGTGCACTGATGAGAGCTTGAAAGGAACACCCCATTACCTGCAGAGAGTGGATAGAAAAGATTGGAATGGTCACTTGGCGGTAATCGGTGGAAAATGGACTGGCTAATCAAATCGCGAGATTAATGTGCTTCTTACAGTAGGCGACTTGCCTTGACCAGACCGCCTGCAGATCGTGAGCGTGATCAGTTTAACGGGGACCAGTTTAACGGCGTGTAAAATGTCGGTAACGTTTGATGCGGGGAATATTTACGTTTTCGTAGTCCGTTTTATCTAGCAATTTCACAGTTTTATAGTAAACCGGACAGGTTACGTGTGAAATTTATCAGATTGAAGTGATTGTAAAATCGGAATAAATTAAAAGGTGATGGTTTCGGCTATTGCTTTTGCACGAGATTTTGGAATTTAATTGACGACCATTGAATTTGTCACGTGACATAAGAGGCGAAATCGGGCTAATTGTACGCTAATTTTCTGCTTCTCTGTTCTCCTTGAAGTGAAGTTTATACCCCAAGAAGTGATGTTTATACTCCAAGAAGTGGCATTTATGCTGCTAATGTTTCTATTAATGCAACTCTTAAACCAACGAAAGAAAGAATTCCCCAAAAGTACATAATCGAAGATTTTCTTTCATCTCTGCCCGGTTGTACATTTCAAACCTCTATTCCATTTTAAATTCATTTGCTTCAATTAAAAGAAATAAAAAAGCATCGTAACAATTACTCTAAATACAATGATTATGTTCAATAATGCACGTGTTTTCACAAAAGGACACAAACAAAATAATGAGCCGAAATTAATTTTAACGATCGAGATGCATTGTGTGATGAAACTGATCTCTTGTCAATCTATATGAAATAAACATGTTTCATCTGGTCCCGTAAATTCTAATCCATGAACATGTTTATTTCAACAGGCATATTCCTCTCAGGTATATATCAAAGAATACCTGAAGTGTAAATTTCTCTGAAGGCACGTAGCGGTGAAATAGACAATCGATACTGACAACATAAATGATCGCCCTGACAATCAAGAGACGAAATATACAAATATTGACATAGTGTCTTTCACGAATCTTCGTTCCGCTTTTGTTTGACGTCCATTTTTTCAAAGTTGTCCTGGAATTCTGCGAAATCATAGATGTCGTGTTTGGTATTTCAAAGACAGGTTTGCAGACCGAATTGTCATCAGCAACCTGAAGCAGACTGTATCTGGTACAACCTCGCATGAAAACGTCGCACAGGGTTATCGAAGACGGACAGTTGCTGGTTATTTCAAATGGCGTTATTAATGTTATAATAATGAACCCAAACTACTCACAAATGAGACAACGATTATATATCTTATATCCCATTATGCATATTTAAAGACTTATTGTAAAAAAACGAAAACGTGATAGCTATTCCTATAAAAATAGGAACACTGAAATAATTTAAAAACAAGAAAACATACAAATGTTGAATTCTAAGAGCATTTATGCTTATTAGAATATAAGTTAGAAAAGAGACCAAAGGAAGAGAATGGTACTAAGAAAACAGGCAAGCAAGCCCAGTAGATAACAAAGGCATGAAAACTAAATATATGGTTACAACAACCCAACATATCGGTAAATGTTTTGGAAATAAACAGAAAAACGATAACATGAAATCTTAAACAACTGTAAGAATTAGGTTAAGATGGGATGTCATCGTACTCAAATGACAATCATCTCAGTACGATAATGACAAGCCATCACTGAAATATGATATACTTCGTTTCGTTCGTTTCTCGTTTCAACATTTCGTGAATCTATCTTCCCACGCCCGGGTCAGTGGGCGACAAAGCGCAATATACATGGCGTGCACGTGTTTTCCACGCCGAAGCCACCAGCATTTATACAGTGCCAGAAAAACAAAATTTACCCTAATGTACACGGTACTCAAGCAGTGAGCTACGGTAAAGCTGAGCCGTCTATCTCCCAGCGGCGTCGCTTAGGGAGGAGTCGATCTGGCCCCGTCTTCCGATGAATAAGCGTTGATCCTGTAATTCCAGGCTCTGCCCGCTCCATCCCTGATGAAGCCGAGAGATAACCTACTATATATGTCATTTCTACTCTCATAATCTCTCTTTTCCTCGTTTTGTGGCGAATCTCATTATTTCCCCCTCCTTCGGGCAATTGTCATGATTTCTTTGATAACAGCCTTCGAAATTACCGTACTCTTCTTAAGGGCACTTCTATCGAAATCCGGTAATTTTGTTTACAGTTTATAGCTTCCGTTCAGTTGCATTTATTCATTTGATTCAGTTACAGAGAAATACATTTGATTTATGTTAACATTATTAAAGTACGATACGTGGTAGAATGGATCAAACGTTTAACGATTGGCCAAAATCAGCTGTCCAATGGTTAATGAATATAAGACAAACACACATAATTCATTACAATAACTTATTCACGGTGGTACAGATGTTTATATGCCTATCATAATGTATCATTGTATAATTGTTGTATCATTATGTTAACGCCTTCTATAATATACAGTGAAGATTTTTTATTGTGTTCCACAGCTAAAAGCGTCATGATATTGTCATGTGAAATAGAAATATAACACCTGTATACAGCGTTGGAGTGGTTTTGTCCTATCTTGACTCATCAGAACAGTCTGGTGGCATTAGCTCGCCTGGGCGTTTACGGTAATCACGTGTTCCATGGATATATTTCTAGGGCAAATTTACTCCGGATTGTCAATTGCTGTCAAATTGTTGAACAATAGAACCAGTCAGAACCAGTCAGATTAGTGTCCCTGCTTTAATGACATGCTGATAACGCGTTATCTCTCAGGTCGCACTGTACCCCTGGCCATATTTGTTTGAAGTGTGGTACGTTCGAAAATATCTTTGTTTTATAGCTCGAACATTGACTTGATTAAGCGGAAGTAATGACGCTTTTAGTGGTTCTGCCACGTGAATCCTTGTTTTTGTCTATGTTTAGGGGCAAACACTACTTCAAACACAAGGACACGTGTTGAATTTTAATTAGGCGAAATGAGAAATGTACAGTGAAATCAGCAGATTTTGAACGATGTTTATGAATAAATAATGAAAACTCTTAAACGTTAATAAACGAAACCTGTCGGTCTGATAAAATTTTCATTCAAATAATATTAAAAAGTTTATATTTTTAACGAATTTTGAAAATATCGATATAGTGGTCGCAGTTTGCTGTTCATGGTTGCCATACTATCCTTTTAATCAAAGGTAAATTAAAGAGCAATATACAATGGCAGAAATTCTGCAAGATGATTGAACCAGAAACATTTCATGTTAAATTGACGGTGACAATGACAATACAGCGTATCAGGTAACCACAGAAACCAATTAGAAACCCGACACCACGAAATTTTACAATTGTACATAGTAACCGATTTTTCGTTATAAACGATTCGATCTTTGTTATCAATCAACCCCAATCCTGTTTTAAATCCCGCCCAATTATTGCTATATTCGAAATAAAGTTCCGGAAAGTTTTTTAAGTTTTGTTTTCAAAGACACAGCAGTCAAGGGATATTTAGCACGCCGGATGATCTGATAGAGGACAATCGACGCGAGCGATGTCTGTTAACATCAACGAAACGACAACAACTACGATGAGTTCGTCGATAACACTTTGATTGATGACGTCTTGTACATTTCAGACCGTAACGGTATCGGGTAGCCTAGCGTATGGAGGTTGTCAGTTATAGCAAGGCGCGAGTCAAAATTTCAGACAGATGGGGCTAGGGTAGGGTCGGGTACGTGAATGTCATTTGTTTGGGTTGGTTGTGAAATTTATTACTTTTGTATAAAAATTGTTCAGGTAACCTGATCTAGATCTAGATATGCACATGTGTTGATACAATGTTTAATTTGATACTCTGAAATCTACAACCTTCACCTGGTTCAAGATTAATGGATGGTTTGAATAATGAGAAAGTATGGTTTTGAACGCGTGAAATCTCGAGATTTGATCTGTCTGCATATGATTTAAGGGCTTATCTACATCACTGATACCAAGGCCTATGCATCAAGTTTATCTGCAATATGCACGTCAAATATATCTTCGTACACGATAGTATTTACAGTGCGGTCTAGTCAGTTTCATTTTGATTGCTGCAATGTGCATGCTATGTGAACTGACAAGGAAGTTTATTGCTTAGAAAGTTAAAGGCTACTGTTACAATTTTTAACATTGTCTAAGGAAGTCAATGCTTTCGCCGGATTTGAATTTCCAATACATTAAGTTTTAATGTCTTTTTAAGTTTTCATTAAAAGGTAATGAAGGATGACCTTGGACAACATGTGTCTAGATCCACACAAATATGACGACTGATACATACTAGGGGGCGCAGGTGCCTGAAAATTGTTTTTTGTATTTTGAATTTTTACTTATTGTTCAAACTAATGAATTGGACCCTTCAGGAATATATATTAGTGCACCCGTAGCTGCTTAACAATCATCCACTAATATTCTAATAACGGAAATTAATTGAAATCAACAATTGATATGAAAGTATTACTTCATAATAAACATTGAATGGAACGGCTAAAAGCAGATTTTTTCCTTTGCAAATACTTCTCACGAATCAGGTTCCTAGTTGTACTTGCGCAGGCGCAAAGAAAAACTAATTAAATTTGTTTCAGTTTATTGTTATTTTAAGAGTATCACGCCCGACATATAGATAATGTACGAAATCTTCAGCATTTTATTTTGTACCTCTGTCTTGCACTGCAGTATTCGAGGCAATTTAATTACGATTCGTTGAAATTAAAATCACCGAGAGTAAAAATAACACAATATAGGAAATAGTTCCTGTTTCCAACTTTCACATGAAAATAGTTGGTTTTTTTAAATAAAATTGTTTTGATGTAAACGGAAGATATTTGATTAGTTGGAAGTGTTGTCAAATGTCTACGTGCGAAATAGAAAACCGACACAGATTTCGACACTGAGGTCCTCATTTGCATAATCAGTCGTCACGGAGATCTCAGTAGCTATTTCACAGTCATGTCTTACCACGTTTCAATTGTTTCATTACATGAAAATCAGGTTTTTACACAACAACTTTAGGACTTCATGCCAAGCTGAGGTGCGAGATGTATGAATGAAAGCGGGGAAATCAACAACTTGAATTCAAATCCCGTTTTCAACGTTCTGTCGCGTGGTTAAAAGCATGCACCACGTGAAACCTACATCGCTTGATGATAGCCGGGCGTGCACGTGCACATTAATTACTTGTCAATTTCCGGTGGGTTGTAGATTTCATTCACAAGCGGATGACGAGCAGATTTTGGATCACTCATTTAACACAGCACAGGCGCAAAACAAGACGAGTATCTCATCTGAACTAATTAAACCAGTTTAACTGGCTTCAAGCCTGAAATATTGTTTGACTGGCTACGACTGTTGGTCTTACTGTGCGTTGCAAAGGGAAATCTTGTTTTCGCGTTTCTGATTAAATATTTATCAGAGTGTTGGCAAATCGAGAACTCAATTTCAGCAATAAAGCGTTGAATATTGATGATCCCTTGGTATCTCACTGACATGTTTTGACGTAGCATGGTGCTATATTTGAGATAACGTTTCAAGTTTTATGAACTGTAATTAAGTGTTTAAACTTCGATTGTAGTAAAATAAAGGCACATCATTTCACACATTTAACCATTTATGATATAGATTGCGAAATGTAACAGTACTGAAATTATGCATTGTATATCTTTAATACGTATGATATAAAAACAGAATGTAATAATTATAATGAAATAAATTAGAATTTACTTTACATCAAGTTAAATATTTCACAATGAGACTATCACATAGTTTTGTTGCTTCAGTTTTAATTTAATAGTTGACTAAGTTCTATTTGATACTGTTGAAATGAGATCTCCGAACAGATTCATTTAGATCAATAAATCTCATATAAGTGTAGCTGAACAAATCGGATCAGATGTTTCGTAGATACATGCCATTTGAAAAAAAAACTTTCCTTTTATTGATGGTTTAATCTTTAAAGGCAGACAGGTTGTGACATGGTATACATGAAGCTGTCAACACGTCCACGGAATCAAACAAAAAACACAAAAAACAAACAAACAAAACCCAACAAATACTGAGCAAACTTTATAACACTTCCAAGACATTTTATTTACATAAAATCTCAGCCCAGTTCCAAATTTCAGCGTCAGCGATCAGTGGTTGGTTAACAGGAGGATTAATTACTGTCAATTGAAATAAAACAGTCGGTGAAGGACGGGTATTCAGGTCTAGTTTGTGCCATCAACAATTTAGAAACCTTAGTTTTTGCTGCAATCGATAGTGATCAGCAAGCTAACTACTGAAATAAACATGCCACGGACATCACGCATTGTCAATTGTGATCAATTTCACACCTGTGCGTCCAATGCGTGTTGCATGTCGACACGGGCGCGTAGCCACGGTAGCCACAGCCAATTACAGAGCCGTTCACTGATTTCCAATGTTTTTATTTTTTCAACAATTATTGCTGACATGGTGGTAATTGTTTACTTTTTATGACGTCAATGTGACTTTTAGAGCACGCAAGGGAATCGATCCTTAGGGGAGGACAATTATAATGATCTGTAATCAGTGTCAGTGATATGGACAATGGTAGCTGCTTGGCACCGCCTTGTTTACGTCTCCCTTTGCAGTAAGCGAAATAGACACGGCACCAGTCATGATGTAGATATATTGTATTACTTTAACGATTCCTGGGCAAATGTTGGATGTGGTAATAAATAAGGACTTGTTAAATATTCAGTAAAACACTCACGAACAAGTAATAATTGAATTCACATACACTTTACATTTAAATAATTTTTTTCAAATCCATAAACACATCAAATAGAACAATTTCGAAGAAATACGTTGATGACATATAATATTTTTTCAGTGCATACTAATGTTGAGACTTGATTAACTTTTCTGTTAAATATCTAAACCACGCTACGAAATAGGGATAATTTTATTCAATTATGCATCATATCATAAAGAAAACAATAACATTATTTTAATGCTTGTTTCTTTCGTAATTTCAATTATCGACAAAACAGATTATACAACCTTAAACGACGAGAATATGTATCTTGAAATCATTTCGCGGAAACTATCGAATCTGACAACGTTAGTGGTTTTCATTGTTAAATAGCTATTTACATTTTTCAACTTTGAAACAAGAACAATTGGACCAATGTTGATGACTTCATCTTTAAGCATGAAAAATGACAGATAGACTTTGTAAAACTGCAAACAGCAACATATTTTGACACGAGTGTTTCAAAATTGCTATTTTGTGATGTAAGAATATATAAGAATTATAAATCTGAACAAATACACTTTTCAACATATATTTCAAAACCTACTACAAACGACTGGTGTGAACGAATCACTATACGCTAATCAAATTTAATTTGATACAAGAAATTTGCGTGAGTTTTCTGGCATGCAGCAAAATGGCGCTCGAGCGAGCTCCGTGACAACAAAACGAGAGAGTTTTATCTGCTCACTAAGTGTAAAATTCCCCATATTTGCGGAAACCTCCCTTGCTTTAGCGTTGGAAAGTCAGAGTGATGTATTGTAAATAATAGGCGGAGTCAGCTATCAACCTTGAACCAATCAGCGAGACGAGTCTCGTGTCATTGTATGCGCTCGACCAATCAGCGTCAACGGGTGGCCTTATTACCCAGGCCTGCCGAAGGATCATCGTCTATTGCTCAGTGTCCTCTCTCCAAGCAAATACAAGATCTCATGTTAGCGGAATACTGAACGTGCGCTGTACCGGGCGAATTTTGTCCACTTTGGAACAAATTTGACTTGTATACTGTTGATTCAATCGGACATCGCTCCGATTTCGGACCATACCTTTAAATTGGACTGTGTGTGTCATACCATTTGAGGATGTACCGTTCACCCTTCACCCTCGCTGCGGCGTTCCCTAGCGCTATCACTGATACTACCTCCAACATTTCACAGGTATGTACATTCTTGGGTTTTTTATTACGGCTATCATAGTCATTATTATGATTGATATTATCCATTTCCTCATGTTACTTTACTAGACACATTTTTAGCCTTACTTATGTTTATGTCGGACAGGATCTTGTTATGGTTAGGTACTAAACAACATTTGAAAAACAAATGTTTACTGGTAAGCCACTTCCTTTTTTAAATCTCATATTTGTTAACTTAAATAAATCTAAAAACAGGTGCAACCTGAACGAGGTACTCCAATCATATGATGATAGTTTACTGCATGCAATCAAACATTTATTTTCGTGGTATTTTATTTCCTTCTGGCATAACAGACATAACATGTTTTACCCGGTTAAAATATAATGTTCGTCATCAAATATATCTCAGAACGTGACATGACTGATACAGACATGATGACAGCACCTGTGAATTTAAGTGTTAATTTCACTTGGTTCTTGACACCTGTGCCTTTATGATCAAATTTGACTAGAAATTGTGTATATTGAAATACTTTGACCCATGTGAGTTGGTGGCTTTATGCACACCTAGTCTCCTTTGATGCGGATGTCAATAGCACTGATAAGTACAGTTTATGTAAATATCTCACTGCTACACATCCATCAATTATCCGTCACACTTGTCGGTTAATGTCATGCTTGAAATTAACATGTGAATCAACCGTTTAACCTATTCTGAACTGGTTATTGACATGCGTATACGTGTTGAGAATCTGATTTTCTTCGTCGTATACACATTGGGAGGTATGGCAACACTGCAGCCGTTTTGAAGTTTTTGTTGTTTGGTTTAATGTTTAGATATTCAAATTATGGGAGAAATATTATGAGTAATATTCGAGAACAATTCAGCTATTTGATACTATATCTGCGAACACATTCTGAAAAAGAAATATACTTAGATATATGGATATACATATATAGATATACATCATAGAATATATCATCTTTAATAACATAACTTGTTAAACAGTTTCAATCTTTACATGAGACACTTCTTTGGAAGCTCAACACGTGAATAAACTTGGCGTTTATCGTTAGGGTTAATTGAAGACGAGGATGAAAATCTTCACATGTTTACAATAACAAGAGAAACAGTGTAAAAACAAAAAAACGGGAATAGATTACAGAAGAAAAATAAATTTCGGAGTTATTAAAGTCTGAATACTATTTAATAGATATAATAATTTCTTTCATATTTACAGCACACTCAAGCTAGAATGACTCCCTCGGGACCAGTGTGTGAGAATGGCCGTCCCTTCGTCACAGACCCCTGTACAGGGCAAGCTGTTTGTCTCTGCCAAATTGGCACCGATGGTATCCCCTACCATGGCAGCCTAGGATCTCCAGACGGTCTCCGTGCCCTTGGCCATTCTCCGGGGTCAGGCGAACCCTCAGCGTTCCGATCCCCATTGGTAAGTTGATTTCTTAGATACAAACCCGACTTAAAGTGACGAGTGTGCACAAAAAAAATACATCACCGCTAAGGACAATTATTCAAAATTATAAGATCACAATTTAACCAGCTTCTATCAAACATGCAATTTCATTTTATGTAATGTCATCGATATTTTAACAATTAAATATTCAAGATCAACATATCTAATTTCAGGCGTAAAAGCGCGCGGGGATACATCGCCGTATTCAATCTGTTCCATCATGACGATGTCTAAATAATTAATGTCACAATCGTCCCAATAAAAATGCATTTGAATGAATTAAATTTCTAGTAATTTAAGAGGGTGGATAACAAAAAATCACCGACTCAATCAGTCTATTCAGAGAACGCGATTCTCTTGTTTAGTAATCAGTTTGATCCAGTTTCACATGCATAATTGATTTATTTACGACAGCTGAGGTATTTATTCAGCCAAAATTGACATTTTGTCGAACCAAAGCAATGAAACTCTGTATCCTAATAAATCGCAACACTGGTGTTGTTTAGCCAAGACATGAATAATTCCTTTTGATGCATACTGACATTGCCCATGTAAAAAAAAAATTACAATTCAAATTTGAAACAAACTTCGAAATTAAATTTCAAATAAATTGTTTAAATTATGTAAAGAACTATGTTGCGTCATGTTTAATAATTTCTTCCAGGTTAGACCTCAAACACGACTGTTAAATAAAATAAAAGCCTCGATCAAATGAACACTTTTAACTGACACGTGAAAGTCATGCATCAAATCCCGTACAACCACTAGGCATTTCAGACAGGAAATATGTTACAATCTTATCTGAACAGACTAATTGCTTTTAACTGAACAAGTCGTATGATGCGGGCTGCAGCATGGTGAAAAGACTACAGTGTTCCGATTTCTCCCAGTTCATGAATCCAGAAATTATCCTTTTATTTAAATTGCCTATCCATTTCCAGTAGCTTGCCCACACGTGCATCCCATTGCTGGGGGATAACGATGTGTTAGTTCTATTTTATCGCAATGAGGGCTCATTAGAAGATTTAAATGACACTTTATCTGATTTTTGTGGTTTATGGAAGTGATTTTTGTGGTTTATGGAAGTGATGTTTTGTCTGCCAATTCTAGGATACAGAATAACAAATACTATGCATTCTCGCATGATGCTTCACTTCGAAATTGAGTCGTCCAATTTCACGTGTTCTTTTATTTCTGCGGGGTGAATTATGGCGATGAGGTGATCGGTTTCAGTTTAGACACTTGTCTGTTGCGTCTTTAATAATTAACGACCGTTTTCTCCCAACAATGGTCACATTCACACATCATGTGCAGCTCAAATTTGATACAGCATTCAATATGAACTCAGTGTGCATAACTCTCATCACACCTTTGTCAGTAATTTAAGACAAACGGTTTAATATTACATTTTATTTACACGACAGTAAAGCGTTTACGATTTCATCAGTCTTCGTTGTTGCAGTATGGGCAGCTAGTGAATAACGTGATACCATGTAATGGCAAAATCGATGGTATTTTACAAAGCAGCTGTTTATTATTCTATTCAAAATAAACCTGAAAACCGGAAATATAATTACTGATGATTACACAGATCCTTGATGCCGATAAAACTTCTATTATAAATCTGCATTGATAACAGATAATAAAAGATATTCACAGATGGATCTGTTCACGTCGATTAATTCAGCTATAGATTACAGTTTGATAAAGGGATTTTAGGGAACAAAGCTGTCTCTCGACTGTCAACTTAAAGTTCCAAATTATGCTGGGATATCATGCCATTACGCAATGTAAATTTACTTAGTATTCATTACTTTTCGAATCCAAGGAAATTCTTGTATCCAGTGTGTTTGCAAATGTGTTAAGATGCAAATATTTATTAAATGTATTAAGATGCAAGTATTTATTAAAAGGGAGTAAAGTATGTGATATGCACAAGTTATACCCTTATGGGCATTGCTGGAATATTTATTTAATATAGTTTGTGAGTGAACGCCTTTTAAATACATGGCTATGTCTACACTTGTCTGTGTCAACGTCAGTATGTGTCAGTTTCAAATAAGGTGGTGTATATTTCATTCATTATACCATGAAACGCATTAAATAGATACTTTCATTTCGAGGTCAATTTCAGGAATTATCGTGTTTATTTCAGACATGTGCTACCGGACTGAGACCCGAGAGAGAATCCTGGAAGGCGATCGCTCCCACCCTCGCTCACCACTATGACCCTTCCCTCGCTCTTCACCCTTACAGCACTTTGTAAGTACTAACGTCCCGACCCCTCACACGAGTGGGTGTCGCTTAGCATATCTATGCAGAAAATACAAACACGGAATCAACGATTGTTCGGGGTTCATGGGGTGCGTTTAGAACAGCAAATGGTTTCTAGGGGAACTATTAAAGCGATATTATTTGCTGGGGGTTGGAATTGAGATTGCATTCTTCCCACAATGCACCGGGACCCCCAGAGTCCTTTCATCCGATGGGCTCTCTCCCATCTTCCTTGTATTTCATTAATTTCATTTACAGCGCTCTTGTATTTAAACGATGTTGAGTGAAACGAGCGCTTGATTTCGGTATTGTTGCATTAAGTGGGGGTTAAAAAGCCAACACGAAAGTTCCTCGCCTGGTCAGTAGGCCTGAAACCCTATTATACAGCCTCGCATTGACGCCCTCGCCTTCAAAAGGAAGTGCAGCCAGGTTCGTAATGAAATGGCGAAATAAGATGGCTAATTCCATTATGGCTTTCGCTTTCAGTTACGCAGGCTTGGACCTGAATAGCGCCGCACGAAGGAAGGCAGCGACTCGCGAAACGACAAGTCCACTTAAAGCTTGGCTGAACGAACACAGGAAAAATCCCTATCCCACCAAGGCGGAGAAAATCATGCTGGCGATCATCACGAAAATGACAATGACACAAGTATCCACGTGGTTTGCTAACGCTAGACGACGCCTCAAGAAAGAGAACAAGATGTGTTGGGATGGCACTGACCGAGACGAAGATGAGGATGACAAAGATGATCTCAACGAAAAAGATTCACAAGCTGATAAATCAGGTAATTACATATATAAATCACTTGAAAAGGGTTTTTTTCCATATGAAACGTTTTTCTTTAAAAAAAAATAACACCAGGGTTTAAAAAACACACACAAGACATCGGATTATGTGTCATCGCGATCAGCCATCTAATTTAGTCTCGATTAGACTAATTTCTGAAGGATTATATTCAAACAAATCATTGTCAGCTATGGTAAGATCGCTGGTCCATTGTCAGCTTAAATTCTAGAATCAACAGACCCATGCCAGTCTAAACTAGATTACTTGGAATTAGTAGCATGAATAATGGCAACACCGCCAACAACAGGCTATTGTTCTATGCTCATGCGTCATTCATACGGAATTAGATTATCGTTTCATGCGTTAACGATAATCCTTTAATCTGTTTATCTCATCTGATAAAGAGGATCAGCATTGTTTGTATAAAATAACTGGAGGGAATCTAACTTGATCAATATTAGTACTTGTGCAGACACTGGCCATCACCACGTGAAATACACGTGCTATCAGCTCCACTTGGGGATAGAGAGGCAAAGTAGTATACTGTGAAACAGACACCTCTTGACGTGAAACTTACATAGCGATCTCTTGACAGACGATACAACTGGTCATTATACACATCGGGTCAGTGTGTTTAAGACTCTGGACTAAGTTTTAATAATCCTACCGAGTGTAAGGACTATGGAAAGACCAGCTTGAAATTCTTTACATTGAACTCACGTGACATTAAGGTTGTGATTTATACTCCACTCCAACCACAATTAATTTCAGTCTTTTGGCTGGTCCTGTTTCGGTTAAACGCCTCTCAGTGCGTGCATTTGTGTCTTTCATCAAAGACCAAGTTTGTCGCGAGTGGATGCCAGAGTTTGTAATATGTTTTTAATATCGCTAACAGCAGGGGAGGCAGGCTTACACCATTGCGGTTTTGTCCTTCAAAAGATTTATTACAAATAGTAATGGCTTGTGATGCGTTTATGCCTGTCAACAATAGACTCTAAGAGGCGCGAAAGGGAACTCTTTGAAAACTATAAACAACCTATCATTTAAACATTTTGTTCGAGATGTTTATTAGGAAGATCGACACACCACTGTTCCAGAATTAACCATAAATTTCACGCACTGTTTGAAAACACTTAAGATGAATTTCAAGTATTGTTATAGTCCATTGTGGGCATCCTTCCAATGCAGAAAGGATGTTGACATGAATTCATAGTCTCGGTGTGCAGTTGTAGTCCAACTCGAAACCTTAATCCAGTGTGTGGCATTTTAAATGATTAAGCGCTCTTGAAATTAAATTATGGTACGCCTTGAGGTAGATAATTTATTAAATGGGATTAAA
The DNA here is from genome assembly GCF_037392515.1 of Haliotis asinina. NCBI lineage: Eukaryota > Metazoa > Mollusca > Gastropoda > Lepetellida > Haliotidae > Haliotis > Haliotis asinina. The sequence continues at coordinate 46,246,676 of NC_090291.1, read as the reverse complement.
GGATTCCATCTGATCAATGTTTCATGGGTATTTTACGGTCGAGCGATCCTCAGAAATTGACACCACCCTTTACTAACGGATTGCATGGAAACATTGCGGTTTCCTTTAAACACAGCAAGGGGCGATAGGCATTGACGAAATGTACATCTGTCGATTTCAATGTCGGTCTGTTTTCTTCGAAGAAAGTGGAACATTAGCAGAATTTTTTTCTTGGAATAACGTAACTATTTTAATTAATTTGAATAGCGAATCTTATGCATACTGACAATAGGAATGATCCTGCAGAATGTAATCTTTTGTGCAATCATATCGTTCATGATATTTGATAACAACCTGATAAGCATAAGCTGATTTCGTGGTAATGAATACATTCGTCATCGACATTGACAAGTATTAGGGGAATGAAAACTTTGTAATTATGAAATATTAGTTGTTATGGTGTTAATGGAATCTCCCTAATCGCCTGTGTGGTACTAACATATGTTATATAGAGGCCATCAAGACCCTTCCCAGTCTTGGTTCACGAATATGACAGATAAGTGTGTCTGTGTTATGACAAAATCATGCCCTCTCCCAAATCGCTGTGTTTGGTCGCTCGAGTTAGTACTGCGATAAGTTTTGTGAAATTGTGTGCACGCATTGATCAAAATATTTGCCGCCTAAACACAAACATGTCAATCATAATATGACACCGCCGTGGGTGTAGTGATACGACAAGAGATAGTGCGATAGCCAAGCACTTCTACCCAGGTTTTGCGGAGGGCTGAGAACGGGTGTGTGTTTATGTTTGGTTGATATTGGATGAAGCTTGGCTTCACTTGCATGTCTGTTCCCCGGATGTTTGGACGGCAGCGATATGATCCAGATGTTGGTTAAGATAGTTCTGTACAGTCAACCAGGATTTGAAAGTTCACACGTTCTTACATTCGTATTTTTGTTTCAGAAACGGAAGCCAGTGCTCCATCTGTGAAGTCTGAAGATGAAGATAGTGAAGTCCAGTTGTCTGACATCTCTGACGCCGAAGACAGCACACTCGTGTCAGCTCGACTCCAACCCGACCCACGTGCAATGCACACCCCCGTGAACCACGACAAGCACGTGCCAAAGGACTACAGCCTCCCCCATCCCCCGGTTCTTCGTGACAACCAGTCGGCAAACATATGTGTTCAAAATCGCACCAGCAGTGCCCCCAAACCTAAAATCTGGTCAATCTCTCACATTCTTGAGCCCAAAGAAACATCGCCTCAGAGCGACAGTGATAGCGTTGAAAACTCGCACGAACACTCCACATCTCGTGTTGATGTGACGTCATCACGATTTGGTAATCACGAACTATCTTCAAATCTGTTGAGCGAGCAGTCAAGTAGCAAGTCAGCTGTGTTCCCCTCGTCAACGGGATCCCCACGGTACCAGCTATATGAGGGCGCTCCTGAAAAGACCCCCTCCCCCCAGAAGCAGAGTCAAAACGGTCAACACCCCCGACCACCATTGGACACTCCTCCAGATACACCACCCTTTGATAACCACCAACACACTGTTGCATATTTCAAAGAACAAAGGAGCTACGAATACGAGGCTCTGAACCTTAAAACAGAGAGGAGACAAGGTCAGTATTCTCAAGGTCACGAATAAATTAATATTGAGTTACTAAGATAAAGCATAGTGCAATTTCTAAGTAGTAAGGTAACAACTATATTTGAACGACAGTGAAGAAATGTTTTTATTTTAAGAACATTGTTTGGATGAGGGTAAAACTATGCTGAAACTTGAAAATGTAATTTTTCTGATTCTTAATATTTAATTTGTTTCATTCCAGAATCTCCCAGAACTTGAAGTATCCAGCACCAGTTCTGAAAAGACAGATTCTGTGATAGACACTTCCTGTCTGGTGACCTCTGCCCCGGGCATCCAATTGCTCTGACGTCACGTGTCAGACGATGCGGAGGCAGCACTACCCGATAAAAGGGCAACCGCTTCACGACTTCTGCTTACGCGATACAAGGGACTTCTTTAGTGTTTAACACGTCACATCAATTGTGACGTCATGTAACGAGAAGTTAACGGTGCTTCAAGCGAGATCGAGAAAGAAGGGGCGATAACCTTAACCAGAAAGCTGAATTACATCCGGGGTTTGATTATGAATTGTAACCTCGACGTGCTAAGGACGTTTTACGAAGTGTATTGTGCATCGTGTGTACATGCTGCCAGTTTGAGGCAAAGCATCATTCGTGTTTTGTACTTAGACATTGGTATGGGGATCGAATCAAATCCATGTGTTGCTAAAAGTGCGTTACAACCTTAATTTATCAGGTATTCCGTCGTAATTTATTAGGACTGATGTCAGTATCAGTTAATTGATTGTTTGATCAATTTCAGCGCGCTGTTGTGAAACATACAACAGTCTGTTGTTGCTATTTGTTGATAGCGGCTAGTACTTAGCGGTGTACATACATAATTTATGTAAATCACTCAATGACCGATTGTGTTCTTTTGAGAAGCAATAAATATATTTTCAGAAAAAAATCGTTTATTATAATTCAAGGATGTGATGTTTTTATAAGTTCTAATTCCAACTGATACGATCTACTGGATGGAACAATCACACAATCTCACATTATGAGCACACATACTTACGACTGACAAATGATATCATATTGATAATACCTTACGTAATTTAGAGGTAATATAGTGACACAAAGACATTATAATACAACAATGACTTGCCAGACGCGTATGAGCGTGGGTTCGAATCCCGGTTCATCCTAATTGTGTTTCAAGATTTGTCATTAGCACCTGTCATGCGAGTAAGTTTAGTTTTATGCCTCACTGATCAATATTCAAGCTTTATGGTCTGTAAATAATCGAGTGTGGACCAGACAATATAGTGATCAACAACATGAGCATCGATTTACGCAAATTGGGAACCGAGTCGCCTTTTGTGGCAAGCATGGGTTGCTGAAGACCTGCTCTACCCGGATCTTCACAAGTCCTGTTATACGAAGGAGTAGTTAGGTAGCCCCGTGGCTATAACTCTGTCTCCTCATACAGAATACACTGTTTCGATGCTGTGGGCGTAACATGTAAAGTTCGTTTATGTAGCTGCGTTTATGTCTACTATGATTAAACTCTATTGAGCCTGAAGTCATAAGCGGAGATGGGTAGGGTACTTGTTGACAGATATAGTACGAGAATAGGGCTCAAATGAAGTCAAGTGTGTCATCACTTTGGTTTGAAGAACGTAGGCGTAGATATCAGTCAGTGAACATACTCAGTTTTCACAGGAAACTGTTACAGTGGTATTAAACCATAAAAAACACATCACTTATGTATTACAAGGTACATAATACATACGTAAGATCGCATGACAGTAAACATTTGCGCTTAAAGTGTTGACTATCAATGTTACTATGGGCATGTTTCTCGGCACTTTCAAATCCTTTTAACATATAAATTGTTTGTATCAATACAAAACGTAACAGCATTTATGAAACATTCTCGACGCCATTACGTCTAAACAGAAAATGAAATTCGCCTTCAGCAGCTGGTGAATTGCATTCTCCCTTTCATGGGAAAACCTAGCCATATTCTTGAAATTGCGGTATGGTTAAAGATTTGAAATCATTCTTCGGAAATGTAAATATCTATCGAAGAATAATTACATAAGTGTAAAGAAAGAATTATTTTCCTTGGGAGCTTGACTATAGAAACTTGTCCCACGACTGGAACAACTGGTCTTGTGTTATTTGTATATTTGATGTAGTACTTGAAGTGACAAGGCAGAGGGGATAAAAGCACACTTGACTACCTCCACAACGATCAAATAATTGACTTGTTGATGAGTCCACCAAATAATCTGTGCTCTGCATGTGATAATCGCCAGATATCTTCTCTCTGCAACATCGTATGACGAACTGCAATGATCTGTTTAAGATTTTGATATAAATGAAAACGTAGAGTAAAATTTATAAGTCAGGTGGCAATTCTAAGATATTTTAGATGTACGTTTTCCATTATAGCCATGTTTTCATAACATCATAACTCCGATCAATATAGCTGAGTGCGGCGTTAAACAACAAACTAACCACATCGACATAAAACTACAGGACAAACCATGATACCAAATGTTTTCAAAAGGCAGTAAAAGTGTAAACTTCTCGCTATAAAAGGTAAAATAAAAATCTCAGATGCATTTGAAACAGCTGCGTCAAGTCAAGATAACCCCACACGAGACACAAGCTCACTCTAATCACAAAATGTTCACGATGAAAAGTGTATCCATAAACGCAACATTCCCTCTAATTCGTATTGCAGGAGAAACTGTTTCAATGTTCGATATGGTTATTTTCATACAAAAACGAATTCATGCAAAGCAAACTCGAAAGTGCAGGGGTTGCCGTTCTTGTTAGAACTGACGGAACTTAAGCCCCTGCCATGATTTACTGAAATCTTAATCCAACATGTTCTACATGGTGTCCTCCCAGCTGCCATCTTTTTTGTATCGTTTCCAATACGAACACACGTCCCACCGATGTGCCAAACTTATCATTATAAACCGTGTATGTATATTCGTGGGTGGTAAGTTGGAGACAAAAATTGTTAGATTGGAATCGGATAGCATTGTTACAAGTATGTGAATAATTCATGAGCAGGTTTAACTGACGCATTCCAAACAACACGTTGCGGTAAACATTTTGAAACAGGCCAGATAGTAATGCAAAAACAATTTTCAGTGCACATGGACAAATGAAATGATATCTAGATCAACTCTTAATTCATCATCCTTGCGTACGTCTTAGTAAGTTTCCGCTATGAAATATTAAGATGTCTTCCCCAGTGATATGTGCTTGATATAAAAGAGCCCTCGTTTGTCTAAGTCTTCTCTAGAATATGGCCTTGTCATGTTGATAACGTATTATTCCCATCAAGGCATTGGTGTACATTGTGTGATGTATTGTATTCTCTCTAAATGCAAGCCGTGGGGAATTTCATACAGCAATAACTACGAAGCAATGCATAAGTTGTAAGCTAAGTAGAATCGAAGAGTTCCGTGAAGAAAAATATTTTTGATTTATACCCACCAATTGACACTTCGTTTGTCTTCCTAAACAATCAACTGTTTCGTTTTCACCATGGATGTAAAGAATATTATTGTTCTTACACTACTAAACTTAGTTTCAGTACACTCATAGGCAGGGTTTGGAATTTAAAAACAGAAAACATGTAAATATTCGGAATTTGACAGAATCTAATCACGAAGTTTACATGTATATGTGTATATGTGCAATATATGTAAAGCTACAGAATAACACAAACGTTTTTAGATTATTTGCTAATACGAATTCCATTAGGCTAGAAAGGCAAATTAGAATGAGCGTCTTCGGTGTGAGGATCTCACGCTTCAACCACCAAGCTACCCTACCAATAGCATTATAATAATAAAAACCAAAGTAACTTGAAAATTATTAAGTCAATAGTTGAATATTCTTCACCAATATTTCAATTCATGTCTCCTCAAAATAACCACTTGCTCTACGAACACACACGCGATAAACACACAAGAGCATTGTGTTGAAGAAACACCTCCGAGAACAGTTAAACTTGGTCTCTCAAAACACACGAAATTACATAAAAACAATATACAATTCGTCCATAGTCGGTCATCATACATCGAGGTATCAAGTACAATGACCCTGGGAATGTCTCTACGAAATCGACTGATCGAGTTTTTTACCACGGCACGTTATATTTGCACAAACTATTAAAAGGATCGATGTTCGATTGATACTCACCAGCTCCCTCAAAAGGATTAGGGGAGACATTTCGTTGAATACACCAAAATATTTAATTGAATATTCGTTATAGGTAATGACCAAGTCAAAATCATACACCTGACATTGTTTGAAGTGAGTTATTGGCACTAAAAGTAATGTTTCGCTTGCATGTTTAAATTTCACATTTTTAGATACACGGTGCTCTTTTCTGACTGAGAAACAAGTTTTTCTGACTGAAAATTTGTGCTATGTATATTCGTTGGTTTCACATTAATCTAAGACTCGCTGTGCGCATGCGTAGAGCGTGTAAAAATATCTACTGGCTATGTTCCGCTTTGGTCGTACGTTTACCGATAGTGTAAATCCACTCAAAACAAAATGATAAAATAATGATTATTTACGAGTGACAACTGTTCATAGCTGACTAAATATATCGATTTGCATATGCTTTTCAGTTTTTGATGTCCTATTTTGGTTGCAGCTGTATCAGAAATGTGTGTTTTGTTAGTTGTGAGAAGGGGATGTACGGGGAGAATGGTGGTGGTGAGATGTGTTTATACAAGAACATATTGACATAAATTAAGCTGTCTATTTCACTACTCCCGGTCTTTGGTGCATACAAGTATAAAAATTAGTTGTAATAGACATAAAACTCTAAATAAACTCTAAACTCCAAATAAACCATATATATATAGGTTTGATTGTTCGTTTTCTTTACAGCGTGTTAACACTATCGGTAAACGTACGACTAAAGCGGAAGTTAGCCAGTAGATATTTTTACAGGTACTGCGCATGCGCACAGCGAGTCTTAGATTAATGTGAAACCAACGAATTGTAGCTATACAGGTATGCTGTACATTATGGTCCATCATCACACAGAACCGTTTCGATTGAGATAATACAACTTGGAGTTAGCTGTTTGAGATGCTACACAAACATTACGTAAGAAATAAGAATAAGTGTAGTAAACGTATCCAAAGAGCATTTTCTCTGCAGGAGATGCTCTTCTACTAAGCCGCTACGATGCCACTGTAGCGCTTTAGGTAGCTCGTCTATCAAAATCTGGCAATGGTCGCTTCATCTTATCCATTGCAAGCAGTCTTATTGGTCTCACTTCGATTGTCAATCAATTAAGTCTACACTGCTGATATTGACAAGCATTTAAAGTAAATTATTAGCGTGCCTGATATGGAATTTAACATGTACAAGAAAGATTTTAGGCTTCAGTATCAAGTATCAGTTTGCAAATATAAGTAAGTGTGTATTTTTCACAATGGAACAAACATAATGCTTGTGATCCACATCCTTACAAGTTTCCATAACGGCGGAGTTAATCTGTCCACAATCGAAGTAGATCACAAGGAACGAATAAAACGAGAAAATGTCAAAATAACAACGATCAATGTACAGTATGATGGTTCTTTATTAACAGCAAAACATGGAATTGAAGAGAAATCATTTACAGTCGGAAAGGTTAATCAGACGCGAACGACTGACATTCCTGGCAAGCTTTATCCAATAAGGTTTGTTTGTCAGCAATACAATTGTTATTTTGATAAAGACCTTGCAGTTAGCGGTGTTTCATTCACACACAACCTTGTCAGCTTGTTCATAGCTGTACTTACACCATGTCTCAAACATAAATACAACTGGATTAAAAACACATTGATACCATAAGTGAACAGACATAGCCACATTTCCAAACTTTCTGACTTGAAATACACAATGGGCTTCAAGCGGCCAATTCATTTTGCAGTCATATGAATGTTTAGGCAACGCCCAAGTTATACACTGTATATATTCTCTATACAAATGTACCATTGAACGGCTCTTACTTGTGTCGTTAATGACATTTTTTGATGAGATAATCAGGTGGAGTGTTATCACGGTAGGCTTTGTGTGAGCCGCCAATACACAGAGGTATATTTGAATGGACATTGCTTTCGCTTGAAGTGATGTCGCGATTCTGTATATTTTAAACGCAGTATCGATCTGACGGTGTCATAAGTAGATTGTAGCAATGAATATGCTGACTTAATAGATACGTGTTATCACCACCGCTAAAATCCATGAAAAGAAACACATAAAAAAGAACCCAAGCAAACAAAACTACAAACAAAAGTATTTATATCATTGTAGAGGGAAAAGGAAAGGTACAAGTTAACAAGTTTTACAAAACCCTAACGCACTTTCATTAGCCTTACATGTGATCCGAGTCTGTGTTTCCTAATTTTACGTGTTAGAGAAACAAAACTTACTCAGCTTAACGGTGTTTCGCGACCAAACGAACGTGTTACGTGGTTTTAACAACGCCAGCTGTCATTTTACATTTATGTTCATCTTTAGTTTATTTTCGACCGTACAAATAGTGAAATACTGCAAACCCAAACCCATGGCGAGACTATTCGAGAACACGACACGCGCGTGATGTCCCTGAATCACGTGACTGTCTCAGAACGTGATGATCTAGGGAAAACTTTGCTTGTCTTGTATGCGTGTTTGCTTGCAACATTAGACGCGGCACATCACACAGGGATGAACGGTAATTCGCCCATAGGTGAAATGGAACAGTTTTAAAGCTTCACGCAACGTCATTTAAATTGTATTTGAAGAAACAGGATAACGCAATTTCGCTTTCAAATGAACAAGGCCTGTTGGTAATGACGCTACAACTTCAAAGAGGAGGTAGTCGTTCGGTTTCGAGTTCTTTCAGTACTACAGGAAAACTTTGTTCGTGCTTTTGGTTTGAAAGGTAGTTTTGAATAAACAATTCAGTGTGTTCTTTCATTTTGAGCTGCTATACAAGCCATAAAATTTGAAATGTACAAAGTTGTATGGTCAGTATCGCAGAAAAAAATCAGCAGTTTAATCCAGTTACAGGTTAATTTCATAGCTTTAGTAGAGGATTAGATTATATTAGGTGAGACAGTTTAGGCTAAAGTTCTTCTCCTTTCATGGCTTGGCTGAAACGTGCCATCGTATCCCAATTTAACATCGATGCTCATTATGCTCGTCAATGGATTGTCTGGTCCAGACTCGCTTATTTAGATAGCAACACCATATACCTAAGTCACTGATGCGTGCGACGTAAAACAATAACAAACAAACCTCATTTGATGGCCTAGTCGTCGAAGGCACCGCCATATTTGATGTACAGAGTTCAGTCCCTTGCAATCGCCCGGAACCTATGGTGTGTCGAAACCCGGATAGCCCCAGTTATGTTTCTGGGTTTCTCTGCACTGTATATCGTGCTCGTGGATTTCGCCAAAGTGGTAAACGTCACAAACTACGTAAGATGATTTACAACAAACAGCTCTTCGCGGAATGCGTTACCTTGATTCGTGATTTAATTACCGATACCGTTGCTGCAAATCATTTTGTTGAGTGAGCTAAGTGCGTGAGTGCGTATGCTTTACGCCGCATTTAGTTACTGTTCTGTTTAGCAACATCCCAACAACATCACGGCGGGGGACACCAGAAATGGGCTTCACAGATTGTTCCCATGCTGGGGAATCGAAACCGGGTCTTTTAGTGATGTGCCATCCATCTAGGCTACCCCACCGCCCCTTGCATGGGCAAAGGATACCTCTTTGTACCTCTTTATCAGTATCAACATATGCTATTTTCAATAGGCCACAACGAAGTACCCTCGCAAAACTGCGATGTGGAAACAAACTCTGGAGTTTGAGCTTGTTCGTTTTCCCCATCCCCAAACCCCTCTTGAACAACGGATATTTACGATGTAAATATTGCAAAAATAGAGTTGGTGAAGACGGGGCCCATTTTCTATCGAAACGTAATGTATATTCCGATATAAGGTCAGTCTTATGGCAAAAAGCATGCTCTCTTAACTCTCTGTTTAACTTGATGACTCTTGTCGATCAGATCATTTTTATTATGGAATGTAACAACTTAGTATATCCCTTAGCTGCTTCAGTGTTACTTATGTTTAAAAAAAACAAACACCCTTATTATAAAGTATGACATCACACCATACACTTTTTAAAAATGTTATACTATGTTTCTGCAGAGATATATTTTATCTATGCATTGTTTTATGGAACTTATGTGTCTCGTAAGCCTGTAAGACACAATAATAAAATAACATCTCCCTTTCCCTCTCTCTCTTATTTAGTGTAGTGTGAGGGCATGCTGACCTCTTTTTGCGAACAGGTAGTGACATTGTGATATTTAAGCCTGTAAGACACAATAATAAAATAATATCTCCCTTTCCCTCTCTCTCTTATTTAATGTAGTGTGTAGGCATGCTGACCTCTTTTTGCGAACAGGTAGTGACATTGTGATATTTAAGCCTGTAAGACACAATAATAAAATTATATCTCCCTTTCCCCCTCTCTCTTATTTAATGTAGTGTGTAGGCATGCTGACCTCTTTTTGCGAACAGGTAGTGACATTGTGATATTTAACCCTGTAAGACACAATAATAAAATAATATCTCCCTTTCCCTCTCTCTCTTATTTAATGTAGTGTGTAGGCATGCTGACCTCTTTTTGCGAACAGGTAGTGACATTGTGATATTTAAGCCTGTAAGACACAATAATAAAATTATATCTCCCTTTCCCTCTCTCTCTTATTTAATGTAGTGTGTAGGCATGCTGACCTCTTTTTGCGAACAGGTAGTGACATTGTGATTTTCCGCTACCCTTTCACATCATTTTCAACACTATGTTGTCTTGTACGTCCACAAGGATCGAGACTGGTTAATGTCTGGCATTGACCTAGCATGCTTACGTCAGTATTTAGCACGGAAAGTACGTCTTCACTACAAATCTTGACGTAACAAACCATTGGACGATGGTGAGTGCTTCCTTCCTCGCATTGAATGCGCTACGAAACAGTTAATCCCACCTCCCAATTCCCACGGAGGGTGTTTGTGAACGTTCAGAATATGAACGATAAGATATCTGCTGAATATCTGAAATAACAAGTGTTTTGTTTTGTTTGTTTGTTTGTTGTTTAACGCCGCCATATGGCGACGGTCCTTAAATAATCCAGTCTGAATTAGACAATCCAGAGATCGACAGCATGACCATCGACCTACACGGATATTATGACATGTGTCAACCAAGTAAGCGAGACTGACCACCAGTGTCACCACTCGCCATAAGCATGGACTGAAGAAGACCAACTCTTACTCTGATCTTCACTGGCATAAATCGAACATAAAGCAAAACGGTGATTTTTTTAGTGGATCAAGATCACCTGGTGTTCTGAAAAAGGTTCTGACCTAACATGGGGATTATTCTGTACCGGATTCCGTGTATTTAGCTACAACGAGAGTCAAGTGAACTTTAGCTCCGGTATTCATTTCTCGTTTCAGAAAATTATAGCCTGATCTGAATCATTTGTCATCTTCGTGTGTTGAAATATTAGAACACGTTTTGTATTATCCCATTAACCCCTTGCTTACTTCATTGTGTCCCGTGTGTGGCTGTGTGATTGAATTTCTTTAATTTTACGCTTACAGTATTTTAGTTTTTATATGCAAAAAAAATGTTTCAGAATGAACTGACGGTATCACATTGTACGGAATAAAGATATCTTATCTTTCCAACGAGCTGACATTGTTCTCTGAAGCTTATTCCAAATTCAACATGACGAAACGAGTTTGTGATCAAACCAATTTACAGTGTCAACATTTTACCGCTTAATTTATTTACAACAGAGGGATCTCAACCCCGATGCGATGGTCCCAGCAGGTATGTAAGCTAGTAAAGCCTGTCCCCCTAGACCCCGCTGGGTGGTAGTCGTTTTGATTGTAGTGTACGGCTGGGTTGTTTGTATCGCAGTAGTGTTAACATGTTATGTTATATGTTCTTAAACCCACCTTGGGTCGGTCAAGTTACGATTTGTTCTCAGGGGGGTTTGATATTAATGAGATCTCTGAACTACTCTATGTTGCTAATATGCAATCAAAAGACACGCGAAGCTGTAACATAGTCGTGTGTTTTATTGTATCCCGTTTGGAAAGATAGGGATTTTGATAAAGATGTTAGTGTTGTGTTTGTGATTGAATAACATGTGGCAGAACGAACAAAGACATTGTCGGGTAGGAAAAACCACTTGGTTGGGTAGGTTATAAGTATGCGTGGCACTCACGAAAATATTTAGAACCATGGATATATATAATTACTGTTGTTGATCACAATTGTATATAACGTTACCAAGTTAAGAAGATGGAAATGCTAATGTGATCTTCTTGACAGTGACGTTTAGAATTTAACTCATATTTTGAATTCAACCTTGTAGGTCAGCTGTTTATTACATTGTGTCAGGAGTAGTCTTTTACACTAGGTCCCCTGTGGTGTATAGGTTTATATGTATATTTGTTTTTATTTGATATCTGATTTCAAAACGGTTCTTACTCCATTTCTTGTTTTTGTATTTGATGTTCTCTTTACGGTCAAGTATGATTCTTGGTTCTCGTCTCTTGGGATTGGTAGGTCTGTTGGTTTCCACCCTCAACAGTATTCCTGCTAAATGGCGGCGGTCTGTAAATAATCTTACCAGACAAGTGATCAACAGTCTAAACAATGGAGATACAATGACATGTATCAACCAAGTGAGCGAGCCTGCTCACCCAGTCCCGCTAGTCGCCTCGTACGACAAGCATAGATCTTCACAGGTCCTTTGTGGACTGAAATAATGTACGTCTATGCCATGCGTCATTTTGTGCATTCTCACAGTAATGGGTGAGAACCCTACACAACACCAAGATCCCTTTATTCCACCACTGAACCAACCATACAACCAACAACCAACCAACCTCTAACCCCCACACTAACAACTGCTGAACTACACTCCCAAATGAATCCCAGCAACATATCCAATAATCCTGTCTCAGATACCTCTAGAAACTCAAACAACTTCTGAACCCTATCCAGTTAAACCCCCATCTGAACGCTGGAAGTAACGAGAGTAACCACCGAACCCCATCTGAACACTGGAAGTAACGAGAGTAACCACCGAACCCCATCCACATAAATACTCAAGCCCAGTTCAAACGCCGAACGTAACGAGAGTAACCACATAACCACTTAACCTCCATTCAAAGACTTAACGACTTAACAGCCACTAACGAGAGGAGCCACTGAGCCCACACAACCACTTAATCCCCACTTAAACACTGAAGGTAACGAGAATAACCACTGTGACCTATGTAACCACTTAATCCCCACTTAAACACTTAAGGTAACGAGAACAGACAGTGAACCCACATAACCACGTAATCCCCACTTAAACACTGAAGGTAAAGAGAACAGACACTGAACTCACATAACCACTTAATCCCCACTTAAACACTGAAGGTAACGAGAACAGACACTGAACTCACATAACCACTTAATCCCACTTGAACACTTAAGGTAACGAGAGTAGCCACTGAACTCACATAATCAGTTAATCCCCACTTAAACGCTGAACGTAACGCGAATAGCCACTGAACCCACGTACCCACTTGACACCCACTCAAACACTGAACGTTACGCGAACAGTAACTGAACCTATATAACCACTTAACTCCCATTCAAACACTCATCCACACAACCGCTTAACCCAATTTACGCATGTACCTATTCAAATCCTGAACTCCACTCATACCACAAATGAACCCCACTCCAACAGGCGATGAAAACCTCGCACACATTTAACTGCAACAACCGCCACATCAGTACGTGCCCATGCCTCAAGACACATCAGCCTTTGTCTGGAAGTAGCGATGTCCGCTGACTATTCCACACTCGCGTGCACAACGACCACCAATGGCCCTAATCCCTCTGGTTTCCGGATGTAACATGAAACCCTTGGAGCTGGGATTTGAATATTGTCCCTCTTTGATTAGCTATTGTATCTGTCCATGTATGTCAACAAACCAGCTCGTATTCGCCATTATATTCTTCGTTCTAGATTCAGCACAACTCTGGTCACGTCCAGTGCCATGTACTCAATGCTGCCAGAAAGGGTGGCGTCGGGTGGATGACAACACATTCATTTATTTGCAGCTTTAAGACCATGAATTTCTTTCTAGAAAAATAAACCAAACATATTTCAACTGAAAAACATATTTCCAATCATAATTACATGTATAATTCAAAGTCGTTTCTGGAGTATTAATTGAAAAAAAAGCCCCAAATATATAAAATTAAAAGCGTATGATATAAAGATCCGAATCCCTTACATATATGAGTTGTTGACTGTGAGCTATGTGTATGCCCCGTAAGAGTGACTAGAGCGTCTACCATGTACATGTACATTTAACAAGTGATGCAACTACAGGACATTTGCATAGCGGAAATCATAACAAAACATGGCTTGAGTTGGAGAAGCTATCTAAATCTGGACAAATCTGGACAAGACTTCCAACAGGACAGGTGCGTCCTTCTTGCCGACTCGACAGATTGGAGTGGTTTCCGTGTTACAGATATTTACAACGTAATGTAACATGAGAGAAAAACTCATTTCCACTCTGGCTTAAACGTAAATGCTGTTTTACGCCGCCATACGACGATGACCGGAAAACGCCGAGTCCGGCCGTTCTCAAATGAGTAACAATGAACGCAGTCGGACTGCGTTCTCACGCAGTAAACCGGGGGTTGGCGTTTCACAAAGCGATCGAAGCGCTACGGCTGTCGTAAGTCTATGTTTAAACTATGGGCGTTATTATCACCTCAGCGCGCCGATCGCTTTGTGAAAATAGACCCTGTTCAAGGTATATTATCAAACCAAAATATTTTCTCTGAGGTCATACTTACTTTCGCGTGATCGGAACGGGGCCTTCATGCTACGTATGTTCACACACCCCTCAGCGTGTGACAATTAATGGACTTTCAACGTTGAGCTGTTGAAGGTGATAAGTCTTCCTTTGAATTTACAGGCAAATATTATCTACGTATTTTGCATGCAACGTGTATTCTACATCCGTGTATCAACCATGTCTTCGGTTATGAGGGATTATTATTTAATATAGTGAAATTTATGATGCTGAGATAAATATATATAAATAGAAATAACATTTTCTTACCGTCGACGATGCACTTTCGCTTAAACCATTTACATGCACACGAGTATATTGACATCTCGTAACAAAGTCGAAAGCACACACAATCTCTTATCTTAACTCGCTAGGATATAGGTAAATTCACTACAGCATGAAAATAGTCATTAAAATTCAAATGGCGAAATAATAGCCCAACAGTCAAATTGATAACCGTCTTGCAAAATCTAAACCGGTGTCTACCCAGTTTGATTCCTATCTAACAAGTGCTCAATAAATCACAGCGCTCAAGGATACAATGGTGAGGACGTCTCACACCGACCTGACGGTGTAGCCTTGCGCAATCATGTTCCGATAACATCGGCGTAGATGTTTAGGTGAGGGGCCTTATGCTTTTGTGCGGGGTCTGGCGCCATTCTTTGACAAGATAACGGTAAAGAAAGAACTCTGGATAACATCATATAGTATCATGCTGCAGGTATGGGCCAATTTTGATTTTTTGGACCGTATTGTTTTTCATGGGTGTGGAAACAGTGATACACTTGTAGTTGACGGTTGTAGTTAAAAGGGCAGCATTTTGACAAGGGTGTCGAGTTAATCTTAAACAGAAGTGTGACAGACTATAAAGACCAGGAAATTGATATCTGTCTGGAACAATCATTCCAGTATTATATATACACCATGTGTATGTATATGCATAAATGTTGATATCTAAAAGAAGATTGATTGGGCATATTCAGCCGTAAGTTTTAAACCTTGCGATTAATGATAAAGAGAACTGATCAAATAATGCTACTATTTAAGAAAATAGTAGGTTGAGTTGGCATGTTCATTTTTGTGATTGTATTGTATTAAACAGAGGCGCTTATATTCATTTAGTGTTGAGATGCCAGAAGTAGACATCTCGTTGGGGGAATAGGACATTCAGTTGGTGTTGGCATTGTACATCACAATAGCGTTAAGTGTTATGATGCTTTGAGGGTATTAGAGGTTGGGGGTTACTCAACGTTATATATCCGAGGAAAGAACGAACTGTATTTTATACAAAGTTGAGACGGGAGTATTGAACACAATGTCGTTGATTTTAGATGTTACAGAGTGAAGGGATGCAAGTGCTGAACAAAACGAGTCGTTAACGGTTTTTGATGATATATAGTGTTGGTTTGGTTTGGTTGTTGTTTAACGTCGCCCTCAGCAATATTCCAGCTGTATGGCAGCGGTCTGTAAATAATCGAGTCTGGACCAGACAATCCAGTGATCAACAGCAAACCATACAATCCAGTGATCAACAGCATGAGCTACAAACTACCCAACTGCGAACCTGATCACCCAATCCCGTTAGTCGCCTCTTACGACAGATATGGGCTGCTGAAGACCAAAAGTCTAACCCGGGTGTATATAGTCTTAAGATGAGAGCAATAAACATCGTTAAGGATGTTACACAAAGCTGAGGTCCTATCATCGTATTATCCAGTCCATTAATCTCCAATCGGTTCTGTATAACAAACTAGATCCCCCAGCACTATTTCCTATCACTATCTTATAATCAACACAGACGTTTCCACTACAATCCAGCAGACAATCAAACCTATGTCAGCTCGGTAGAGATTTGTGTTCGTCATTATGGTTTGGTACGTTCGAGCCAGCGTACATTCAACGGAAATATCGTGGAGAAAATGCCTTGCTGAGCATGGGACACGACGGGATGGGGTGGACTCCCAGCGCTGTCGGCCGTCTCCATCCCCAGAGAAGATGCTTAGTCAACAATGGCTATTTTTAGCGATGTCGATAAAGCTTGAACCAAAACGAAGATGGTGGTTAATACGCACAAGGGTCAAAAGTACGTACAGCAAAATATTGTACAAAATATGATTCGTAAAATAAATACGCTGCTATAAGCGTATAAAACATTAAAGGAATATACATGTATGTTTGTTTTCATGTTCATCGTCGCGTTCCACAATATTTCCGGGGCATCATTGCTGTCAGCAAATATTCAGGACTAGACAATGACTGACGTCATGAGCATCGATCGACACGCAAGAGGTTTACAACATGTTATCAGTTACGCCATCGTGACCATGACAAGTGAGTGAGTGAGTTAATATCACGACGGGGGACGCCGGAAATGGCCTTCACACATTGTACCCATGTGGGGAATCGAACCCGGTCCTCAGCGGGACGAGCGAACGCTTTAACCACTAGGCTTCCACAACCCTTCTTGCGGGAAGCCTAGGGTTCTTCTGGTGTATTGAAAGAACTACATTGCTGTTGCGAGAGTGTCAGATATATACAATGGTGAGATAAGCTTATTGAGTGTTGAAAGTGATCAACTGTTGACAGGAGCACATTAACTTTACGTACATGTACTCTGTTCAGGTACATGTGGGGACAGTAATGTATGTGTATGGTTCATTTTTCATTTTGCTGAAATTAGAAATACATTTTTCAGATGATAGCATCGAAATAATTCATAGTTCAGATGGGTGCATTGTACATTGTTCAGGTATGAGTACTGAACGAAATGCATTGTTGAGATGAGAGTATTGAAAGTAGGAAAATTACGTGCAGCACATGTATGAGATTACGTTAGTCTCGTCATGGTGTTGAGGTGGCAGGTGACTTGTTGCCTTTCATTGTCGCGTATTGTCATAGATTACTAAACTACCAATACTACAGATCATTTCTACCATTACTACCATACTACAGCTGTTTTTCAAAACCTTTCATAATTGGTATTTAACAGATTATGCTAAATCACCAGGATTCGTTTTCGATGAACGTGTCGTTCTATATTTTAAATCTCTTCCACTGATCTATATTTATCAGTAAATTCCCCCTAATGAAGTTTGTCTCTAGGGACGCTCTCTGACTACACGCTTGGAGTACATATAGTTTGGAGTGATAGTTGCACGAACCGGCACTAGGGTTCGACAAGGTGAAGTTCTGTGCCCTTACCTGTTTATATTTTTTACATGTATTTCCATTTTCCTCTCATGCTGAGGAATTTCGTCACCGATATAATGATGACATTTGTATGTTTGTGAAGGTAAAGTGGTGTTTGATTCTTCACGATTCAACTTGCAGGTGACAAAAGCCGTGTTCAACAAGTGTTAGCATTGATTGTTATCTATCATGTAGAAAGTATGTAGATATTCTCACACTGACGTGTTGAGCTGCTTTTGTTGCTATATCGGTCTGACCAGAAATACTGACGGTTTCAAGATATCTTTTGAAGAACTGTCATGTGGCAAAGGTCTTTTACAAAACGAAAAGTCGACTCATCGACCGCAAATACACATTAAACACGTTATGACCATGCTTGTATGGGGCGCCATCCATGAGTGGTGAGTTCATAAATACACCAAACTTGTTCCAGGTAAAGTTAAAGGTACTTATTTTTGCTCTGTCTTTATACTTTTAAACATCTACAAATTAGTGAGTGTGAGTGAGTTTAGTTTTACGCCGCGCTCAGAAATATTCCAGCTATATGGCGGCGGTCTGTAAATAATCGAGTCTGGACCAGACAATCCAGTGATCAACAACATGAGCATCGCTCTGCGCAATCGGGAACCGATGACATGTGTCAACCAAGTCAACGAGCCTGACCACCCGATCCCGTTAGTCGTCTCTTACGACACGCACAGTCGCCTTTTCTGGCAAGCATGGGTTGCTGAAGGTCTATTCTATCCCGGGACCTTCACGGGTCTCTACAAATTAGTTATTTGTCGTCATTTAAATAGGAAAATGCATTGTTGTTTATTGTAATACATGGTTCAGAGTTTTAAATTATTCTGGTAATTTGTGCATAAATGAGTTACATCTCAACAAGCCTGCAGTCACTGTTCTGCCACTGACGATGTATTTGTAACACTCTAACTGAACAAAACCTCTCTACCAGCAGTCCCTGTACTCATTATAGGTGTAGATCGCGATCGACTACGAAATAGAGACCCTAAAATGTGTCTTCACCCAAAGGCTTGATGTACATGCAAAACAAACATTCACTTCAGCTTGGATGAAGATTTGTTTTTTTTATTGGTCAGTCAGAGATTTGGATTTTTGCGTTATGCCTCTGATTAAATTAGTCAATATAAACAATGTTTAAATTGCTCGAGTGTTTATTTTTATGACAGAAATCAGACATTTTATAGACATCAGCTTTCTATACTCCTACATCTTAATTGTTAAAATCTCGTGCAATTTTGAGGTAGATAAAATATACATATATGTAAACCAATGTAAGAGCAAATGGTTCTCAAGAACTCATGGTTTTAAAGAAATAGTGATTCTTTTTCATGTTCATTCTTTACATCTTTTAAACTCGACACAACAAAAATGTACTTGAGAATACTTAAATAATTAAAGGCCCCAAACCATGCCTTGCATGATTTCTTCACTGCATTTATGTGACTATACGACAAAGTAGCGGACTATGAACTGTACGGAAACTATAAGAATGAATATTCATTAAATTCAACCACAGAAAACATATCAAGATATGCTTCAAGAATAATAATATAATCAAATAAATAAATAAATATATAATTCCATGATAAACTGATAACTATGACCACGTCGCTGTCAATAAACTACTTTATGTAAATTTTGTGTTCATTATTCTTTTAAAAATTCCAGAACATCTGGTTTAAAACCATTCTTGAATTTCCCAATCTATCAAACTCGGTTCGGCTTCGTATATTGTTTCGCTGAGTCGTTCAGTGTCTGACTTTCCAGTCAAACGTCTTCAGTCGACAGCTAGTCCCTTTAATACGCGCTGTAGGTGTCAGATTACCGTCCTCTTGTACGCGGACAAGCATGAGCGATCATCAATAGATCATCCCTCTCCTCGAGGACATGTACGACAACTAAAAAGCATATAATACAGCGTATCATTTTCATATATACAGACATGCAGTCTCACAATGCAGCTACAAGTTGTTGGTAGATAAGATTTTCATGACAGTTTAAATGCCGATGCTTATCGCCGTCCAGTTGATGAGCTCTGACTGGACAGTTGTTTACAAATTTAAAAAATGATTGTGCATGACCTCCCTGTGGGGTGAACTTTTACGACGGAAAATTGGTTATTTTTTTGTTGTTACTTTTCCCATCTGATCTCAAATTTGTATCAGCAGGGTAAAGACGCGATGTTTGATGAAAAATACAAAGGACGTAAGTGTTGATTTAATGATGGAGATTTAAAACATCGTAAATGCACGTTGTACGGTCATAGGTCTGTGTGGATGCTGCAAAAGCACAGGAAGAATATTTGCTGTACAAATAGGGATGTTAAGGTGAAAAGTGCATTTAACCAATAAAGTAGAATACAACGGAAGCACGGGATGCTTCATTTCCTGTACTTTATACCTGTCATTTTGATGATGCAGGCAGCAATACCGCAATGAGCAGCCAAGCAAAAGAAACTATACGACAATGTACTACGAGGGCTATAATAAAACACGACACAGACGGAGTGATTATTTGATAGGGATGTGTTAGATCATACTTTTATAGTTTTTCTTTTGGCCTTAATCTTACATTACAGTGTTTCGGAGACAGCTGTGTTGCCAATACCATACGTATGTCTCCGAAAGACTGTATTGTAAGTGTTTCGGAGACAGTTGTGTTGCCAATACCATATCTTGCCCTGCCATTGTCAATGTAAACCCATAATTAAATGTGACTAAAATGAAACAGAAATGATTGTTACTTAAATCATCGTCTTACTTGCACTCAGTATCACAGTACTTCTGTTTTGTTCCATAAGTTCGCTGTATTTGGGCGACTGTTTTTAGCCTAGCCTGTTACGATAATTCCTTTAATAGTGTATAGAAACTGTTTCAACGACGACTTTATAAGAAATGAATTTGCAACACGCGTGTCGACCAAAGCAATTTATTGATTTTATTGAGAATCTTAATTCCCATCAACAGACGTATATCACGGGAATTTATAGGTTCGTTTGCTTCTTAGTGAACAAGTCCTGTTTATGTAAACACAAAGATGTTTACGAGTACATTCATGTAGATTTTCTGGAAGTGGCACATTCCACGATTGGAGGAAACAACTCAAATATACAGTTAAATTCCAGTTGCCCTTTTCTTGTTAGGAGCAATTAGAAATAAAAACTGGCACCGTTTGAGGTTTCCACATTCGCAACCTTCCACAAAGAAAATAGCTAAATGTTAATTTGCCGAGGAACAATGAAAGAAAATATTTCCGTGAGAAAATCTTTACAAGGTGTTTCAAATTTGTTATACTGAGTGGGCATCTTTACAACGCCCTTAACAAGATACAAACCTAGGACACATATACCATGAAGGCGGCGGTATCAGAATAGCGTGAATCCAATGCATTACGATGCTCTATTATAGACCTGGATTAGGCGTGAGATGTTGGGGATTATCGCACCAATGATACCTTGTTGTCTAACACCTATTTCCCTTCTCAGTTAAAACCGAAAATATAATCCCAAAGAAGGAAACTGTATCCAAGTAAAATTCCTGTGGAGGTATGCCAGTGGCTCTCACAAGGCCAGATTGTAGTCATAAAATTTAAAGTCCTTTTTTAGCTAAAGCAGAATACCAGATGTTGACGGGGACGACTTATCTCGAGTTACGCATAAAGGCTTTTCATTGGTTAAATCCCTGTTTTTCAGCTCAGTTCGAGACAAGGAGCAGTTGATGGCGCTGAACGCAACCGGAGATCCCAGTGCTTCTGAAACTTAACACACACTGAAATGATTATTAGATAGGAATATTTCGTTTCGTTTTTATCTCCTATAACGATTTTAGCAATTATCACCTGTTCAAATATGGCCGCTCTGCCAAGTCGTGGTTATCTGCAGACATCACAGGGGAGGGGGCGGAGGCGGGACAGACATCTCAAGAAAAGAGGGATTCACTGTTCAAATTGGTTGACATACGATACGATGAGAACAAAAATTCCCTATCGTCACAACGAGACTTGAGTTGTTCCAGACCACACATAATATGGCGTTATACATGACCCTGATACGCCGAGTGTTGACGGATAATTACGG
Source organism: Haliotis asinina (assembly GCF_037392515.1). Taxonomy (NCBI): domain Eukaryota; kingdom Metazoa; phylum Mollusca; class Gastropoda; order Lepetellida; family Haliotidae; genus Haliotis; species Haliotis asinina. Next base: position 46,224,847 of record NC_090291.1, on the reverse strand, counting down.
GGTTTGCCGATCATCGCTGCCATGTTATGGGACCGCACAGAAGTGACAAGCTAAAATTATTGAAATTTCTTTCATATTTAAATCTGAAACCTGAATATTCAATCAATTTTATGCCCCTATGTTGGACGAAAAAAAAGTTTCCAATGTCCGACAGATTATATCTAAGAAACGCCAGTGTTCGCAAGAGCATGCCAAAAGAAAACATGATAATTTACTTTCATTTTTCAAAAACGAACGTAACATAGCGACCTTAGAGTTTAGATATATATTTGAAAAGGATGCATACGAGGAACTGGAAAGGAGGGTGGATGGGTGATGGATGGTGATCAGAATGGATATTAATAATATAGAGGCAGTGGGTTCAGTGACTGGGACAAGAGAATCACAGGATGAATATATGTGAAATTACGGCTGTCTGTAGGCGAGACTGGACCAATAGTTTGAGCGGAAAGAACATACGAGTTAGCGTAAGTACAATAATCATCTCAGGACAATGGTCAAGAAAAGTCGCTAAGCGTCAACGTTCGCTATTGGACTCTCATCATCTCTGTATTTTGGTTATCACTTTAAGGCAAGTCTTTTAAACAAATAAGGGAACCGTGGTTCATATGATTCTGGAAACAAAGTTTTTAGACACTTTCATTCTTGTCCTAAAGCGGATATACCGCATCAAAATCAAATCAAAGTAGAGAGTTGGGAACTTGAGAGAGAACATAAAGGGAGATAAGTAAACTGTGAAGAGCGACTTGGCATCATGTCGCGACTCCTTCAGCGCTATTCCAGCCCTGTCCTAAGGCAACAGAAGCGGATTTGGACAGAGTGAAGAGACTGTACGCATGCAGGGACTTAGATGATGTATACCCAAGGCAGCCGCACATTCGGCTAGCCCTTCGAGGTGACCAGTAAGATTAATTAATTATAGACGGATCTCAGAGCATTAGACAGTTCTATGTTGAGAGTGCTATAGAGAGCTTGTGGTAGATACAATGTAGAGCTCGAGATTGATTGAGCAATGCAGATCTCTAGGTAGATAGAACAATGTGTAGCTCGAGGTAGATAGTGCAATATAGAGCTCTATGACGAAAGAGCTATGTAGAACTGGAGCTGGGCAGAGCGAAAGACGCTCTTTTAACGCGTGCTCGAGATTGAGCGATGGACAGTTTTATGTAGAAAAAGAGAGGCGAGCTCGAGCAATACTGAGCTTGAGGAAGATAGAACAATCGACAGTTCGGGGGTAAGATAGCAATACACAATTCGATGCTGCTAGAGCAATAGAAAGCTGGGGTGAATAGATCAATAGAGAGCTTGGGTGAATAGCGCAATAGAGAGCTGGGGTGAATAGAGCAGTAGAGAGCTGGGGTGACAAGAGCAATAGGGGCTGACATACATGCAGTAAAGACTCGAGGTACGTAAAACATTCGAGATCTAGAGGTAGATAGAGTGACAGATCTGGAAACCTAGGAGTAGAACGAAGAGACGTGTGGTAAGAAGAGCATGAACATGCTAGGTTAGAAATCAGCTTTGGATTTCTGTTCGAAATCTCAAGTGAAAACAACGAGATGACCAATAGCTCAAAACAATCAATTACTAGATCCGTACACATGAGACCAAAACACATTTGTCAGACTGACCAAACAACGCATAGCGCTAATCACCTTCCACAAGCCAGGAATTAATTCCACAGATATTTTTGAGGAAACGTGTGAAGCCCAAATCTCAGCCGAAAGTGCTGTTTTACCATTTACGTCACGAATACGTAACAAACGCACGCCACGGGTTTACCTATTTCAGTTTCCAGCCCTTACTGTGTATAGGAACAATATGTTTCTAACATGCTGTAGAGGGCAACCATCTGGCCCGTTTGCTCGACCAACAATGTTGTTTACATGCGCCACTTAAAAACTTCCTCTGCGACACTCGGTGTATGCGATCGCACTTGTCCGTGATAAATTGGTGTAACTTTTTGACTTGTTTGGTCCATGTTTGCCCAACTGAGATCTACAAGTTTGACAAACGATTAAAATTGGCGATAAAGAACTTCGTGTGTAGCTGAGGACAGCAGGGGGTAGGGTTGTTCGGACAACCAGCTGGTACTCGCACATTGTATCTGCGCTTCTGTCTGACCACTTGGCGGGAATGTCTGACCCTTGACATGCCGTGACCTTGTCTGACCTTTGGGCTTTAGAGGCACTTACCTGGGCTCCCAAATAAGCTGTTGTAAAGATCACTAGATACATCATGGTCCTGGGTTGAATTATCACTGCAGCATGTTCTTGATCACCAGGACAAAAAGATCAATTTAGGCCTATTCATGGTGTTTACTCATTTTACCGCCCGTGAATTCGAACTTTCTGGTTCCTCCCCGTATTGATACAACGGTTATTCCATGCTCCCAAAATATTTGAAGAGTTATAGTTTTATAAACAAATGTGAAATTTTCAAATGTCTTTGCAGAAATTTTGCCGAATCTCACTTCTATACACAACATTGAAACTAATTTAATGTCTTCATGTGTCTACGCCACACTCAACAATATTCCAGCTGAAGTGGTCTTGTTTGGTACTTGTATATGTATTCTTGAATTTAACGCCGCTTTATCGGTAAGCTATAGCATGTGAAAAGACGCTCAGTAGAAGGGATGACAGTGACCAACTGTCTGATACTCTGTCCCCAGATCGATGTAATTATTACCCTGTGTGAAGTGAAGCATTTATAATAAGCTTTATGAAAAAATCAAGTCTTGGACATGAACGAATTTTCAGTCAATATAACATTGCCAGGTTCGGTTAAGCGTGTATATTATGATGGAGCTGATACGTGGAGCTGATAATGATGGACAATAAGCTGGCACCGACGGAAATGGTAAAACACATCGGACTGGAGATTCAGTCCTACCTATTTGTATCATCACTTATTTTTGTCCACACTACCGTTGATACAGTGAGCAAAACAAATAAAGGAACGTGTGGAAAAAGCAAATATTCCTTTATTTGTTTCAAGGTTTCTTTGCAAGCTTTTATATGTATTGCGCTGTCGATGAAACTCTGAGAATAAATGCGATGAAATGGTGTTCCCTTATTTGTTTCCTTCAGTGTATTATCATGTTGGTGTGGTACAGATATTTGAACCTGTTTTTTGCAAGTTGTCTAAGTCGATGCTTGAACGTGAGAAGACGCATTAATCTGGCTACATAGTACGCGGGGTAGGCCATGCCATAAGTGTCGCTTTTAGTAAGTAACACACACGCAGATACGTCGCTTGGAGAACTAAAACGAAAACCTATCACCCTTTTATGTCCTTTCCCGGCGCCGACTGTCTCCGTCACCGATGTCAAGAGTAACATTATGGCTACGACAGCATCAACCCCGGAGTCAGTTACAATGATAACACTCTAATTTTGTCACCTAAGACAGTCAAAATACTGAGTTCTGATCCCATAGAGTGTCCTATTAAACAGAGGGTGAGAATACATTGTGCTTTATTGGTTAAAGTCTAAGAGATCGTGTTTTATTGTTGTCACCTAACCCGTTTTAACTCAACCGGACACAGTACGGGGCTAGGTAAGCGTGCGATCGGGTGCTCGTACACTAGTTAAGCGCATGCGTGGGAATCAACTTCCGTGTCGCTTGTGCCCTAGACGGGTCCGATTACCGTGTTCCGCATGTGATTATCTGCGGTTGAGGTAGCACATACATACCGGGATCCAGTTACAAGTGTTTTATAATGTTATCAATTACACCCCACCATTCAACCCTGTAAACTCTTTGTCCCAAAATGATATGGACAAGATGTTTTCACATGATATAGGCGACATTTTATAGGGGTGTGAGCGACAGAGGTCGATACGAGGAACTAAGGTCTCGCTCCTACCGATACTGAACGCTATGACGCGAGACTTGAATCGTTAAGTAGTATCTATCCAGGTTTCAAAACATTTCAAGCCACATAAGATGCTATCACAAATTGAATTTTTCCCGACATGACAGGAAAATTTATGTCTATTATGCGAATCTCGTGTTTTATGGCCCTCTCTTTTCGCTTGGTCCCTATCTTATACATACATTGACATTGACAACATATATTACATGGGGGGAATTAATTTTGAAAGACGTGGTGGGTTGCGTCTATTTAAAGAGGAAAACTCAGCAGAAATATCCATAAGTTGATGTAAACGATATCATAAAAATACAGAATACCATAAAATATAATTTGTTCCACTTCGCGGTAAGGACGCCGAGAAGAATAATGTTCTTTTAAAGAGTGATTTCGAATAGTTCTAAATGAAATATTACAGCCGTCCTACAACTTGAACAAATGAGAGAAAAAGGTCGACACTCTGACGCAGCGTATTAAGGACCATATGATTTACACGCATAACACCACGTTCGACACTTGAACTCAATTACTGTTTCAATAAAAGGGGATTGGCGTCAAACTGTTTCAGTCTCCATGACGTGGGGAATTTTAGCGGGTTTGCTTATGTGATGGTTGTCGTGAATGAAGAGACGTAAACTCGATGAATATAACGTTAAGTTAATGCAGGTGTCAAAAGCGTCGTTCCTAAACTGCCAAGCACAATAAAAAACACATCTGTAAAATCATTGCGACTGTAGGGACTAAATTCATGCACACGGATGCTAAAAAGTTTAATTATGCACGAAAAACGGTTCCTAAAAAGTATACAATGACTGTTTAATAAAGGTAATATACATTGCTCCACGCGCAGTGCACTCCCTAACAGCAATGTGTTTTTGACACATATTGATTTTCACATTAGACGCGAGCAAAAATTGTTATTTGATAAAATCCCACCCAATTAAATAAATTAATGTATTAATGCCCCATTATTTGAACACAATGAACGTCATAAACAACCTTCTTAACACGGAATATAAACATACATTTTGATTGACATACCCACAATGTAAATGCTTAACACGCGCATTACCAGCTTGTTCATTTCAAGCATGATGGACAAGGCATGTGTTCATTTCATGTCACGATATTTATCCCCTGTCGTGTAACGCCCGTATCTCTGTCGTTTCATTAGAAGTGCCCCGGACTGCTTATCCGTCACAACCACATTGAACATATACATCTAAACAGTGTCATTGTTTCCAATGACACCTGAATAAAAGTCCCTCCATGAACAAGTCAAGCTTCGTCACGTGACAATATGGAAGCGAGAATCTGTTCCAAGCACGGGATTAGAAAGGTAGGGCTGTAACCACCATCTACCTTCCCTCCTTTATGTGATCGGTTGATTTATACCGGAACGAGCCGATGTTAGGCTATCGGATCACCGTGACCTCTGTCCTTCCCGGCAGGTGGAGACTCGGGCAATGTTCTGGCTTTGTTTGTCTTACTAAAAACAACGGCTAAATTGTCTCTGGTATCTGATGAATACGACACCTAGACTGAAGTGCCCTCGTCATCCACGAGCGATGTGTATCGGAGGTGTTATAAATGGCGGATTTTCTGCTCCGTCGCTCTGCATGCGCACACGCCTCGTCTTGACTGGCGCCCCCTATTGAGCACCTTTCTTTTCGCAATTATTCTTGGAGTAGTTGTGGGTATTATTCGTCAGTCAAGATGTGATCTAAAGCAGATATGTATTTTTAATATTCAAATTTTGAACATGTTGGATTATGTTATCAATAGTTCAAGATCGTTACCTTTGTGAAATTCAACTCTACCGGATCTTGCAAAAGAAAAACCTGAAGTCCATGCTTAAACGTTTCGATTCCGTCATGCTAACACAGAACAGGTGCAGTGTATACTCCCAGTAAGTAAAGATGAAAGCACTCTTAACAACACGTTTCGTCGTGTATTGACACGGTTAAGTTATAGACGATAAATCCCATCATATACACATGGACAAAAGTATCGCAACACTTGTGATTTCTTAAAGCCAATGCTTTTTATGGCATCTATTGCAGCAAAGAAGTTCACTATCCATGGCCATTGTTCCTTTTCATGGCGAGAGCTACTATGCTACTATACTATGCAAGCATCACGGGCAATACCGTTAATATCTGCTGGCTAGAAAGCATTTTGGTCAAGAATCTCAGAATCACAATGCTTCAATCGTTCATGTCCCGTCACGTGTCAGAAACAAATTCTGCGTGTACACAACGGTTTATCTTTGACAAAATCCGAATGGACAACGGTTCGTCACTGACATCCAGGACATAGATGCTGTACCACATCTGGATATGGTGTGAACACGAAGGTAATCTTCGTGGCTTGTGCATAAACCTCAGATCACAATCAGGAAAAGTTAAGCAACGTTTGGCGCAGACAGTGCTTGGATGGGTGACCAGCAGTTTGACTCCCGAAAGCTTCTAGGATTTCTGTCTTGCCCCACAACGAAGCACATGTACATGATACATGTGGCCTCAGGTGAGGCAAGTGAATTTGTTCAAAATTGTCTCTGTTCACCCAGCAGAAAATACACGGTGGGATAAGTCATGTGACCATAAACTTCCACCACCTAAATTTCAAGACTTGGGTTTTCAGCTTGGGTTTTCTGGGGCTATAACGTTCCTTGCTTTGACTTTTAGTGCTGTGAACACCTCGTGAATGGAGTTTAGCGCAATATAAATTATTATTATCTCAATCCGAAAGTGCATGTTTGGGACTTATATTCTTCTGGGAGACATTCCATTGCAGAACCTTGATGTGTTGGAGCAAACCCTCCATAAAAAATGGCACCCGCTACCCTTAAATCAAATTCAACATCCGATACAGTGAAAAGGAGGGTAAGAGATGTCATTGCAGTTGGCTGGGGTCACCCCGGATACTGACATTGTGCTCAGCACTGAATCTAATACCACCTTCACACATGAGGCGGAATGAGGCGGAAGGCTGTCGGAATGGAAATTTCTGCAGATTCCTGGAAATTCGAAGTGAATTCTAAAACTTCTTACTGCACTCCGAATGCATTGCAACTATTCGGGATAATTCTTGTATCATGCCCGAATGTCTTGAACATGTTCAAAACGTACGAGGTACATTCGAAGTGGACAAATATCGAACGACATTCGAACTGCATTCTATGTATTCTTACTGCATTCTAGCTGCATTCTAAGTTTTCTTTCTGCATTCTAGTTGCAATCTGTGAATTCTGAACACATTCGAGGGAGAATAGAAAAGACAAACCACTTCAAATCCTGTCAGAATGTATCGTATGCACCTTGAATGAGGCGGAATGTATCTCGATTGCTGCTGGACTGCAAGTGGAATATTCTTCAAATGTATCTGCATATTTCGATAGCAGCTGGAATACAGTTCCAACATTCCCCGAATACACCTCAAGTACATTCAGAACGTCCCGACTACACCCCAAGTACATTCAGAACGTCCCGAATGCCCTTCACATGGGACCTGACGTCATCAGTACATCGTATTAAACCCGTCACTGAAACGTCAGATAGTATCTGAGAGTCGCATTCTTGGGAAGTTTGAAAAATAAATTGACATTCTCTTCCGAAATCGGTGCGAATTTTGGTAATGCCGTTTTCCTGACTGATTCTCCTGGATTCATGTCAATTCGAAATAAGTGTGAAGGAGCCTTTATGATACGTATGTTATGTTTTTAGGACGGTATGCCGGAATCTAAAAAATGGCGCACTTGTTAACGTAATACTGTTTTCCTGACTGATTCTCCTGGATTCATGTCAATTCGAAATAAGTGTGAAGAAGCCTTAATGATACGTATGTTATGTTTTTAGGACGGTATGCCGGAATCTAAAAAATGGCGCACTTGTTAACGTAATACTGTTTTCCTGACTGATTCTCCTGGATTCATGTCAATTCGAAATAAGTGTGAAGGAGACTTTATGATACGTATGTTATGTTTTTAGGACGGTATGCCGGAATCTTAAAAAATGGCGCACTTGTTAACGTAATACTGTTTTCCTGACTGATTCTCCTGGATTCATGTCAATTCGAAATAAGTGTGAAGGAGACTTTATGATACGTATGTTATGTTTTTAGGACGGTATGCCGGAATCTAAAAAATGGCGCACTTGTTAACGTAATACTGTTTTCCTGACTGATTCTCCTGGATTCATGTCAATTCGAAAAAAGTGTGAAGGAGACTTTATGATACGTATGTTATGTTTTTAGGACGGTATGCCGGAATCTTAAAAAATGGCGCACTTGTTAACGTAATACTGTTTTCCTGACTGATTCTCCTGGATTCATGTCAATTCGAAATAAGTGTGAAGGAGACTTTATGATACGTATGTTATGTTTTTAGGACGGTATGCCGGAATCTAAAAAATGGCGCACTTGTTAACGTAATACTGTTTTCCTGACTGATTCTCCTGGATTCATGTCAATTCGAAAAAAGTGTGAAGGAGACTTTATGATACGTATGTTATGTTTTTAGGACGGTATGCCGGAATCTAAAAAATGGCGCACTTGTTAACGTAATACTGTTTTCCTGACTGATTCTCCTGGATTCATGTCAATTCGAAATAAGTGTGAAGAAGCCTTAATGATACGTATGTTATGTTTTTAGGACGGTATGCCGGAATCTAAAAAATGGCGCACTTGTTAACGTAATACTGTTTTCCTGACTGATTCTCCTGGATTCATGTCAATTCGAAATAAGTGTGAAGGAGACTTTATGATACGTATGTTATGTTTTTAGGACGGTATGCCGGAATCTTAAAAAATGGCGCACTTGTTCACGTAATACTGTTTTCCTGACTGATTCTCCTGGATTCATGTCAATTCGAAATAAGTGTGAAGGAGACTTTATGATACGTATGTTATGTTTTTAGGACGGTATGCCGGAATCTAAAAAATGGCGCACTTGTTAACGTAATACTGTTTTCCTGACTGATTCTCCTGGATTCATGTCAATTCGAAAAAAGTGTGAAGGAGACTCTATGATACGTATGTTATGTTTTTAGGACGGTATGCCGGAATCTTAAAAAATGGCGCACTTGTTAACGTAATACAAGCACAGTTATCAACACTTCAAAATGAGTAAATTTATTGCCATGTGGGCTTTTATCAATAACCTACAATTTGTCGTCCTTTCGTTTTAAGATTTGTTTTAACTGCTATTCCATGAGGGTGACAATATCCAGACAGTATGTTTCCATAAGTCCCTTTGCTATGGTTAATGGTAACATATATCAGTATAATGCACAACATAGGTTTTGCGACACTTGGTTCTCTGTGTATGACATTTGTCCGCCATGCTGTACACTCCATAGAGTTTTCAGGAAACTAAGCTGTCGGAGGGAAATCATGTGCAAGTATCTTAGTGGTATCCAAATTATCTAAATCGTCACGTGCATGAACACATAAATTCAACGTTACAAAAAGGGAGGTAACTTAACCAACTACCGTCCGCCATGCATTTTTCAGTTGTATTGTCAACGAACCAAAGCGTGTATCATTTTCTAGTTTCAAACATTCTTCCACTACCTACAGACAGAGATAAACGGTAAGGAGAAACGCACAATATACCACCCTGACATTATAGAAAAAAATTGTTTAGATCCCACCTGCTGTATGGATAATTCCCCGTCTGGAGAACTCCAGTGAATGTTTATTAGAATAGACCGAACTAGGGACGCGCATGTAACCGAAGTCACATCTATATCGAAATCAAACCCCCAATTGTGGTTAACGGTTTTGCTTTGTTAAATATTTAATGTGAGATTTGTGAAATACGTTTAAAGGCTTCCCCCGAAACAGCTGACTCTACGCGCAGTTAAATGGTACACTTATCCTTTCAGACTTATCTCGGATACCGGCTTCAAAGGAACCAAAGCGGCAGCCATTATGGTCCCCAATTATTTTCTTAGCTATATAAAGAGCCACTCATTACATGGCAGTAAAACCTACCTCCAACATTTTAATGACGAGAGGGTATCTCACAGAGATATTAAATGTATCCTTTAACGCTGATCCCAGAGATGACACTAAACCAGGGAATACTGGCGACATGATATGTTGACCTTCACCTTTGCAACAGGTGGTCTGAGGGTATTTAATTGAAACTTGTCAATTTGATACGCTGTGAAACAGAACTATACACAACTATTTGATGTTAACGATTAAGTGCTGTGTTCACCACCCTATATGTATTTATAATGGGCCGAATGATGATACATTGTATCTAAACACCATATCCTGAAGGTGAAAAGATAGTATACACTTGTAAACTGGATTTGACAGGAACATTACTAACGTTGTCTTCATATCCTGAAAAGTTTCCCAACTACAGTTGTGATACCATGAATATCAAATTATAAACCATGCTTGTTTCATTTTCCAAACTTTCTCCTTGGGTGTATCTTTACTTGGCAATGAATATGATTCATTCCTTATGTCCAGGTTGGTAGTACGAAAAGAGAGTAAACTAGAATGAAACTAATTTAAAACAATTAAACACTGATTTTCATGGGTGCTACCAAAGTCGCACAAACACCTGGTGTTTCAGAGTTGAGAAGTTATTTGGATGCTTCATTATTTCAGTGAATGTACATGACTTGCCTGATACGCAGTAAAGGTTCGGAAAGAATTTCCTGCTATTTCGTTTGCTTTAAAGAACTGCATTTATGTTTCTTTTATGGACCGCAACTTGATACACTCTAACTTCATGCCTGCTATTTTATGTTTATTGACGATGGTAAGTATTTTGTTTTCAAATTTAACAATCTGAAACACAGGACTGGTTGTCATTCAAAATATATAACGAGTTTCTGTCAAGTCAAAGCGTTATTGCATGAAAAGCTGTTGGGTTGTATACAAATCATAATTATAGTATGTGAACATAAAAAATATTCATTCTAGATCTATTATAAACATTCATTCATCTGTTGTTGGCAGAATAATGAAAAAATAGAATTTCTTAGTTTCCATGCGTGATGTACATACAATGCAAGATCATACAGTTTCTTGTAGCCCAGATATCAGAGAACGGTTGAACTGACACGATTAGGACAATGATGTTTGCCAAGATATTCAATTCGTAGTAACAGAAAATTGGACACAAAAACCAAAGTGGAATGCAGCTTCAATTACAGAACTACAAAGAGGTCATCACAGTAAAGATTTTTTCTAAATAATGTTTTTTACCTTCGTTGATCATCAGACTACGTCTAATTCGTCTCATTTCTCATTTCTAATGTATCTCTAAAATAGACATAGGGGCATAATTAGAACTGTCACTTAAAGTAGATATCCAGTCCTGACAAAAGATATCAATGAAACATTGTCGAAAATCGATTATAAATATATTTACATTTTTTTACAGATGGCGAAAACCATATATATCCGAAACCAAACTACATATTCCGATTAACTGTTCATTATAATTCCGAAATATATAAGCAAAAACGTTGGACTATCTATAAGAAAAGAATGACAAAAGTCATGTTCTTATAGTTGGGAGACTCTTCTTTTTTTCGCCCTTAGTGAGGCTTGCGTAGTGTGTCAAAACGCCGCCAACAGACAATACGTACACTCACGTGTTGTTTGCTAGCGATGTTTTTGATGCAGGTGTAGTAGTGAGGTCTTATATTTGAATCATTTAGTTCCTCACGCGTGGTCGATGCAGCGGTGCCACATCTCAACTCCTTACGCGCGGATTCACGTGAGGATGACAATGGTGCAACATGTCGACTCTTCATGGGGGGATTCAAAGGTATAAGTAGCATCTCAACTCTTCAGGCGCGGACTCAGAGGTGCAACATCTCAACTCTTCAGGCGCGGACTCAGAGGTGCAACATCTCAACTCACCAGGAGTTTACAAACTATGCTGTATACATCCTAGTAATTTGCAAATTTGACTTAGTTGTCATCAGTGTTAAATACATATCTCCGTTGTAAACTATGTAACGTTTCTACTTTTGTACCACACCTACAAACATGCTTCAAATAGGTGGAATGGAGCCCTTCCTTCCGGAATGCCCTCAAAAGACAAGCTGTCCAATGAAGTATTTATTTCAGACCTTCCTTACTGATTAGCTAAACAAAAAAAAAGATGAGAAGTTAGCATCTAATGCCTTCAAAACCACAACATTCGCATGCTTCTTCACAACAACAATTACAACAACAACAACAAGAAACGTCTCGCATGAACACGTCGATCTATCGATGCAAAGAGGTTAGTTCCTTATCAACCTAAGCGGTATCAAATCTACAGTTAAACCACTTCAAATTTCAAAATATTGTATCTCCAATTTGAGAAAGTTACAACAGAGCAGCTCCACAATATCATGGCCTTCTTGTAGGTTCTGTTGACACAGGACAGTGTGTCTTTGCTAACTATTCATGTCACTCTGTCGTGTGCTTTGAAGGAGATATGTTTACCCGACGCAAAGCATTTCGGATAAGTCATTACTGTATCGACGTCCATTATCGTCAGCTGTGCGTTTGATTAGACAGAAACAATGTGAGGCTAGAGGGGACATGGACATATTTAAAATTATTTCTTGTACACCCTGACACATAATCAAGTCTGAACCAGGCAATCTGGTAGACCAGAGTCCAAAATTAACAGATCGCCAACAAATAGATGGAATGAGTTATTAAACGCCAAGAAACGAAAAATGTTTATGTCGTATTTCGTAATTTGAAGAACGATATATAATAAGTGTCTGGACTTAATAATTTATTAGATCATTTAACCCTTAAAACATTTAAATGTGGAAAGCAATAAATGTATTATTATTACTATTACGAACTTTTCTGACACAGATTGTCAATGGTTTTGAAAGTAAGCTTAGAAATTTAGAAATTACCTACTACAAATGTGTTATAAATGACATAAAAGCATACAGTTAACTGTGACATCAGCAAGGAACTAACGTTGTTCATTCTATTTCAAACACTTCAAACCCACTTCCATCACACAATGCATTTGTAAAACGGATCGAATTTACCATTATTTCAATTTGTGAAAACCTGCTAGGAGCGGAGCAAATCTTATAGAGATAACTACAATGATCTGACAATCTTTGTGCCGCCAACTGTCTCCGACTTAGTGTGCCAATGACACGATTTATACTCATCTGTCATGAAAGAACGCGCATACCTTTGAGTAACTTCCCATCCTAACTTCTGTTACCCTTTTGTCCTACTGTCATAAAATGAACACCTTCTTTCAAATACTAATTTTCCATTTCCTTCCGTGGTATGGACGCTAATCAAAGTCTATTAGCGGCTTATTGGAAGGTCTGCCCAGCGCAATAATTCCGATGGTCTCTCCAGGCATACCGAAGCGCGACTTGTCAAACAACGAAGGGTTTGCTAATGATAATGCTCACTGAAATTAAACTAATCCATTTGCCACTCGGTATCCCCTAATTTGGTAATTCCGTGCTTCTTGGGGGTCATAAGTCACCCTTGAAGGTTGACCTTCCTGGTCCCTAAGTCCCTAATTGGCACAGATGAGGTGACCGAAGGACATTATCGGTGTGACGTTATGAAGTGACTGATTTCAACCATGACATGTTGATCGGTTAGGGTGGACTCGTGTTTGATATAGGTGAGTTTCCTGAAGGGATGTACACGGACATTACCCGGTGATGTATGAAGACACCCGGCTACCTGGTGGTTAGACTGACATGTGTAGATGATTTGTATGTTGCTACAACTTAATTTCATTGATGGCTAAATGGAAACCACGTTGACACTAAACCAAATCGGACTGTGTAATTAGAATTTCCTCTTTTTTGTGCTTCCAGTAACTAACACTTCCACTTCTACCTGCAGGGTACTATACCATCTCCATCACTACTACTACTACTACTACTACTACTACTACTACTACTACTACTACTACTACTACTACTACTACTACTACTACTACTACTACTACTACTACTACTACTACTACTACTACTACTACTACTACTACTACTACTACTACTACTACTACTACTACTACTACTACTACTACTACGACCACGACGACGACGACGACTACTACTACTACTACTACTACTACTCCTGCTATTATCACTACTACTACTAGTGCTACTACTACTATCACTACTACTCCGACTATTATTATTATTACTACTGTTATTACTACTACTGTTACTGTGACACTACTACAACTGTTACTTCTACTGCTATCTGTACTACTACCATCACGACTACTAGTGCTACTGCTACTGTTCCTATCACTACTACATTACTACTAAATTACTGCTACTAATGCTGCTATTACAGCTGTTTCTGGTGCCCCCAAGTCCCCCCCCCCTCCCAACACACACACACACACACACACACACACACACACACACACACACACACACACGTACGTGACATTGCGTGAAACTACTATTCACGTACCCACTACTGATAATGTTACTTACAGCTAGAACCACAACTTCCACAAGTGTTACAACTCCTACTTCTACTTCAACTACTGTTGCTACTACCACTACGGTACTACCACCGTCACTGCTACGAGCATTACTTCCCCCGCTATATCTACATCCAGTATCTTACACCGTGAGTCAACAACAGCAGCGGCGATTTACAAAGAGCATTTAATCCCTCTTGTCACCACATACACATCACCACACAATAATGGAGGGGCACATATGTTTCAGGTAATTGTTTCCACTTCAAGCCTCAACATCATATCTCTTACACTAACGGTCTTTCATCCCTAATTCGACTTGACAAGTCGGAACCAATATATCGCCGGATTGTCTACCTGCTGTAGTCAGTCGCTCGACGCCTGTCCCCCATCACGTCCCAGGACCCCCGCTACCCCAGACAGTGCGGGGACCCTAAATTACTGGTGTCGGGTGACAGGGTCTGGGGGTCGGGGAGCTCTCTGATGTATGGGCGGAGTGACGCGGCAGGGAGACGAGGGTCCGATACCAAAGATGGGAGCCCAGGAGGGGGCGTCTAAAAACGTTTCAGCCACTTTTTATCAAGATATGCGGAAGAAGCGAGCAACACATGAACGGTGGTTTAACTATTAATTACGTCTTTTTACCGGAAACTGTGAACGATTGAGTGAGTGAGTAGGCGTACGCCACCCCTGTGATAAACTGAAATAATATAAGCAATCGATCATGTTTTCAAGATTGTATACACCGATTCACTGAATAATTCATGCAATTGTGTTTGTTTGTTCCACCCATACTAGGGCGGTAGGGTAATCTTTCGGTTAAATCATGCGCTCGTCACTCTGAAGCCTCGGGTTCGATTCCCACATGGGTACAATGTGGGAAGCCCATTTCTGGTGTCCACTGCCTTGACATTGCCGGAATATAACTAAAAGTGGCGTAAAACCCAAATCACGCACTCACTCACTCCAGCCACACCAAACCCGTGAAGGTGAGGGTTAGAATATTGGCCTTCAGAAACTCATGCTTGTCACAGGAGACTAACGGGATCTGGTGGTCAAGCTCGATGACTTGTCATTGGTCCCTAATTACGCAGATCGATGCAAATGCTGTTGATCACTGGATTATCTGGTCCAGACTCGATTGTTTACGGACCGCCGCCATATAGCTGGAATATTGCTGAGTGCGGCGTAAAACGACCAGACAATCTAGTGATACGGTGACAGAGCATATGATTATTGAATCATTATGAAATGGTGATACCGAGCGTTCGTAGAAAGACCTTTTCTCTATTTTATTACATGAGAGAGCAGATGTAGCTTAACGCTACATCAGCAATTTGTCAGCTGTCATTTCATTATAAGAGATTGTGTCGATGAGTGAGTGGGTGAGTTTAGGTTTACGCCGCACTCAGCAATATTCCAGCTATATGGCGGCGGTCTGTAAATAATCGAGTCTGGTTGTGTCGATGAAGACATATATAAGGTGTATTAATGTTAATCTATCTTAATTATGTAAAATGTATGACCACCGTAGTTTTCACTTATCATAAAATATCGATATTGATCTCAGTCTGATAAGTGTATTAAAACATAATGGATAGTTGGCAAGAGAGTAGAGCGCTGGTCAGTTCACAACTAGTTTTACAGAATATTTCGGATTGCTAATTAACTATCATAGGCAGGGCACCCATACAGCACCTATCACCCATCACAGACCTCAGTCGCTATGCAATTTGACACACCTCTAGTCAACGCTTTGGACAGGTGGTTTTGAAATAACGAGACAATGAATTTGTGACATAACATTCAGCTCCACTGGTCGTACGAGGCTACTACATGGAACGGGCGGTCATGCTTGGTGACGCTTTGAAGGTGTGTCATCGTATTTCAAAACAGGTTGTCAATCACTGAATAAAAAGAAAAGAACAGTTCATTGATAGTCATGTACATCAGTCACGAGAACTGTATTTCATGTTGAAATACACTAAGCGAAAAAGACCCAAAACAAAAGGAAAAACGAAATGAAACCCCGAGAATACCAACGCAAATGTATCAGAAACACTTGCTGCACATTTGGGTGCTATTACGAATGGAGAAACTACTCGCAGCCGGGAGTTAACAAAGACTCACTGTGCCAGTGAGCTTGTCTCAGAAACTGACTCCCAATCCCTCTTTATTGTCTAATCCGTTGTAGAGTTCTTTGGGGGTAACATATCATCTTTGTTAAATACAGAAAATATAATGCCCCGGAAAGCCCTGAAGTTAATTCACATGAGAAAGAACGCTTTCTCTCAGAACTTTAATATGCTGGACAGTTATGAAAATTGCATTTACACTGTGGCATAATCATTAGTGACATTCGTTGGTTTCACTTTAATTTTCGACCCTGTGTGTGTGTGTGCAGCGGTCCCTACATTGTACTGCTTCGTGTTCCTACGTTGTAGTCATTAGTGTCTCTGGATTTGCACTCCTTAGTGTCCCTAGAATGGATTCCTTAGTGCCCATAGGTTGTTTTCCTTACTGTTTCTACATTGCCTTCTTATTGGCGGTACACTATCCTCCTTACCATCCTTACGTTGTCTTCCTTACAGTCCCTGCATTGTGATTCTTAGATGTCCATACATCGTCTTCCTTACTGTCTCCACACTGTCCTCCTTCCTGGCCCTGCATTGTCCCCCTTACTGTCCCTATGTGTGTCCTCCACATAGTGTCCCCTCATCGTCCTCCGCACTGTCCCTATAGTATCCTCCTCGCTGTCCTTACATTGTCCTACTCACTGTCCTTCCATCGTCCTCCGTGCTGTCCTTACACTGTCCTCTTTACTGTCTCTACACTGTTCTATTTACTGTCCCTACATTGTCTTCCTTACTGTCCCTATACTGTTCTCCGTATTGTCCCTACATCGTCCTCCTTACTGTCCGTCTTCCTTAATGTCCCTACATTGTCCTTCTCGTTGTCACTTCCTCGTCCTCAGTGCTGTCCCTACACTGTCTCCCTTGCTGTCAGTTTTCCTTACTGTCGCTTACTGTGTGAGGGACGGTGTATCCCAGTGGGGTATCCTATTGGTTAAAGCATTTGTTCGTGGCACAGAAGGTTTGCCACATAGTTACAATGTTTTCGAGCCCATTTCTGGTGTCCCCCCGCCGTGATGTTGCTGGTGTCCCCCCGCCGTGATATTGTTGGAATACTGCTAAAAGCGACGTAAAACGAAAACTCCCTCCCTCGTTCTTTTACTGTTCCTACATTATCTTCTTCACTGTCCCTTTCTTAAATGTACCTTCATTGTAATCCTTACTGTTCCTATATTGTCCTCCCTACTCTCTCTTCATACTATCAAGGTGGATATGCCACACGCGTGTAGTTGTCACATTTATACACTGATTAAACATCTTTGATACACCCCTTATCTCTCTCCCCCTACCTCCTCCTCCACATACCCAATCCCATCCCTCCAACACACCCGTAATCTCTACAGTTTAGTCTTTACTGTTTCACTTCTCAAGCAAACATACCACCCCGTCCACGGTGTACTCTTTATGATATCGATCATCTACCCGTCGTGGTGACCTCTTCGATAACCTCACATTCACCAATCCGAGCGTCACCTGTCTTTGGCCCGTCATTTACCCGTCATCTACGTTAACACTTTCAACGCCCCCTGCCACCGGTACTCTGGCGGGACACGCACTGGTGATGCATTACCATGTAACAATATATGCATCTTTTCTCCTATTCATATCTAATATCGTCACGTGATGTTTTCACTTGTCAGTTTTCCGTCTTTTCAAACTGGACCAGACAACCCGGTGATTTATATCACCAACGATCCAAACCACCAGGTGTTAAGCCAGGCAATCATCCAAACTACTTACGGTAAGTTCGATGCTCATGCCGTTGACCACTTGATTGTCTGGTCCAGGTTCGACTTTTCACAGACCGGTGCCATATAGCTGGAATATTGCTGAGTGCGGCGTAAAACAACCAACAAACAAATACTTAGGACAAGCGGGCTTATGACCTATCCTAATCAACAGTATTCACTGGTTCTTGCATGTCATCAATTCTGACAGTTGTGATGTAAAAAGTAAAATGAAAACTACAAATAACACCCCGGTCCCTTTATTGAAAAGAAAATACAAATTTGACAATATGCGTCATGATACGGTCCCTCCGCCTCCGTCTAATAGGTCACAAGTTGTCTACAAAGAAAGAAATCATTGCTATCAGAGAACCTGTGGAGACAACAAACCAGGCCATCAACAACTACAAGTGTTTTTCACAAAGGCATAACGTATTGTCCTTCCTTCGCAGATACGTCGCTCAATGTCAATACGTTATCGATGGGAAATCTATCTTCGCTCCGTACGCGGTGATTATATGCTTTGGCAAATCTGCATACAATACACGGCTAGTCGGTAGAGACACCGACAATAGATACACACATTGTCCTCACAATTCATACTCTTCTGATCTTTGTGTAATTCCTAAGACCTATCATTACCGTGAAAATGCAGAAAATGCACTCTCTTATCTACGTTTCTAAATGTTGGATACCATCTTTTCCCAGGCAGACATGTTTTCATAAAACAAAGAGTATGGATATTCGGACAACGGATCTATATACCGAAGTGTCTGGTTTTACGAGAGTGACGAGAAATGTACAATACCACCGATATGATCTGTTACTGAAACCACATGTAATCTATAGACCATGACCTAGTTAGTGAACAGCTGACACTTGGGGTTTAAAACATGTGTTTGTTTATAATCTTAAAAGGTTGTTTTTGTTAAATTGCTTGATAACAAATGATGCAAATACGTATTTTACTCATTTGTTTACATTTGTCTTATTAATTTTTTTTCGAAACGTATCTCAATTATATTTAGCAAACACTGTTCTACTTTTATGACTCATTTGGATTAAGGTTTTGTATATAAATTTTTAATTTTATAGTTACATATGTTCATTTAACTCCTTTTGAAATATGTTGTAACAAGAATAATGGTTTATGTAAACCCGTGTTATGTATGCATTTTTCATTGAAATGGGATTAAGATAGAAAATGTGACCATAACATACCTTTTTGTCTCAAAAACGTTTGTGGTATTTTTTAAAAGTCTTTTGTTAATATTTGCATTATATTAATGTACTATTATTATGCATATACATCTAATGTTACTGTAGTCTTAAAATAGTTTACTAACTATGCTCTCACATTATCACATGTATATCTATGTAGGTGTAACTCAAACTACAAAAAACTCTCAAATGATAACCAAACCCACTTATATCAATATCTATTACTGATAACTCAGTTTGAAGCGTCGACAAGTAAGTACCGACTTATGAGGCTGAATTTAATACTGGCTCTTATTTTATTTTTATTTTAAGATCCATGTTATATTAATAGTAGAATAGCGGCAAATTAAAGAAAGATATAAGTCTTCAGCTTCTTATGTGATATTAAAATGTCAAGGTGGTTGTCAAAACAAACAATGTAACAGAAGAAAACATTTGACTTGGTTTGAAAATCTACCTCCTTGCAAAGAAAACATCGTCATCTAATACGTCACGGAGGTTGTAAGCAAAGACTTTCACAGTCCCGTAGATGCAGGGGGTCTCAAACGTCTAACGTCAGACCATCACGTAAACAAGCCTTTAATAACAGTATTATATGCGTGTTTTCATGTCAATACACATTTCTCTTTGTCCTTGTGATATCTGATGATGATACAAAGATCAGCGAACAGTTGTTGTCATTTTTCAATGTTACATGTTTTATCCGTTTTATTACGAGCGAGAATTACATGGGGAAGAAAATGTGACAATGATACGGAAATAGTATATGCTGTGTGGTTCGGGCATGCAACGTAGCGTGTGGGGAGACAGCCTTTGTTATTGGAGAATTTACTGGTGAATGCATCACTTAGAATGTATGTCCTGACAACATCTGTTTAATTTAAAGGTAGTTTTGATTTGAGTTGAGATTTCAAAGCGTTATGTTTGACACTGTTATGAAAATATATTAATCGTCAAATCGATGGGCATGTAAAAATTCACTGTATAGAGCTTACGAGTCTGAAATAAGTGAATACGATGAAATAGTAGGAAATTAAACCAGAAAATTATTTCAGCTGCGTCTCAGTACCATATAGTGATAGAATGACTAACTCCACTTTCGCTGTATTTCAGCTATACGACGTCAAGTTAGCCGAAGGTGATGCACGTTTCTGACGTTTGCTGTCGGAATATATTTTAGCTATACGGCGTCAAGTCAGCCGAAGGTGATGCACGTCTCTGACGTTTGCCCTCGGAATGTAACTGAGACTGTTAGACTGTTATTAATTGATTGATTGATTGATTGATTGATTGATTGATTGATTCGCCCTCATCAATGCTCCAGCTGCATTGTGACGGTCTGTGAATAGTCACCTCTGGACCATACAATCCAGTGATTGACAAAAAGAGCATCGATCTACGTTATTGGGATACTTTGGCATGTGTCAACCATGTCCACGAGCTTGACCACCCGATCCAGTTAGTCGACAGTTACAAGCATGGTTTGCAGATGACCAGTTCTAACCGGCCGGATCTTCCTAATGATATCTAGTCATTTTGATGCCGGCGGAAATATGTTGCCTAGCTGTTTATTGGTTCAAGACCTGCTTGTGTTCGTTAAACGTGTTGTATTATTAGAGACAAGTCTTTAACTGTGTAGATTTGACTAACCCCTTGTACACTTAGCGATGGGCGAGAGACACGTATTGGAAGAGACAGAGACAGAATATCATATGCAGCAATAAAAGTAATTCTGCTGACAGAAACAAATATAACAAATCAGAGTCCATATATATTTTGTTTAATAATTTTATGACAACATTACACAACCCTTGTGCGCCCTTCTGTTACAGCGGGGAAAGTGATACTGTTGTTTTACATGTGGAAGGTTTTACATGTCAATTTCTGACCATGTAGCAAAATACGCACACGCACATACGCGTTCCAGGCACACTAATGAGCCATGCCTAGGAGCGGGATCAAACAACGATATAATCACTTATTTTGTTTTGTTAAAGCGCAGGATGCCATTGTACAAAGCGATCTTAGCGCTGAGGTGACCGTAACTCTCATCTTAACATAGACTTGAGGTAGTTTTAGCGCTGAGGTGACCGTAACTCTCATCTTAACATAGACTTGAGGTAGTCTTATTGCTGAGGTGACCGTAACTCTCATCTTAACATAGACTTGAGGTAGTCTTAGCGCTGAGGTGACCGTAACTCTCATCTTAACATAGACTTGAGGTAGTCTTAGCGCTGAGGTGACCGTAACTCTCATCTTAACATAGACTTGAGGTAGTCTTAGCGCTGAGGTCACCGTAACTCTCATCTTAACATAGACTTGAGGTAGTCTTAGCGCTAAGGTTCTTTTCAACAACAGAACCCTGATGTAGTATACGCTCACACCTGCACTCATAGTCTTGATTTCCGTACCGTGACAAAGTTATACTTCTTTCATTATGGTTACACAAGTGTCACGCAGTTCAACCAACCTTACCAATATGTATCCTTGTGGCAGTTCATTTCGACTTTACATTTGGAAGGTCTACAGTGACCTGGCTTTTCATACATAAATACATTTTGTAAGCAGTATCTGTTGAGACCCTTCACAATCATATCTGTGATAATCTATAATGGTACGATCGAGTTACTAAATGAGATATATTGCCTCATGTAAATAATGTATATCTAATTACATTTAAGAAATATCACGGTAATATATGATTACAATCAGAGCTTTGCAATCTTTAGAAAAAGAATGAAGATCACACCAACCCATAAATTGAGATTCTATTTGATTAGAATGTGGTATCTGCATTTGAACAATCCTATCAATGAGCTACATGATGCCGTACACGGCAATGCAAAACTGGGTGTTCCATGTACTTAGGCGAGTGTGCTTTCTACTAGCAAAAGAAACTGTACTTTTCTGTAGACTGTATTCTGTACATGTTCACCAGAACAGTTGTTGGACCGTGATAAAACAAAATGAGATATTGCTGATTCAGCACTCAGAGAATGCGTCTACATGTTAATATGATATAATTTTATGCTTAATTTAATAAAAAAAAAAACCCAAACCGATAAATGGTTTAAATATATTTGCTTTTTTCCGTTACGATCTTTAACCGTTAAAAAATGCGTTCAATGGCTGCATATAAGTTCCTAAGGCCAGATTTCATACGAACGGTTTTGGTCTCAGATTTACCGCCCACAGGTTACTTTTTACAAACAGTTGGAAATATTTGATTGAAAGTTTTGAACATTCTCAAAAAGTCATATGCCTCAATATCAGGCCAAACAGGTCTATAACATGGACTATCCTCTCTCCAAAGAGATTTTATGACCGAGAGAACGACACAAAACGTTTATTACCTCGGACAGTGATGAAAACGGATACCTATTTAATCCTGGAATATCGTTGAAACCCCCTACATAATCTCGTTCTAATCCTGGGATTCTTTGACAGAATCTCCAAACATGTTTTCTGCCGATCGATTTCGCTTCGCTAATACCGGTACTGTGCAAACATCTGAGATTGAGAAATGTCGACGATAAAGTCAACCCTATCCTAGAAGACATGGCATTTCAGGACACCTCAGAGTGAAGAGGGGATGTAATCTACACTACCATCAAACGATCCTGAATACAGGACAGAGGCCTCAAATGACCCCTTATTTTGGCCCCTGTTAGATAGGGTTGATTAGAGGGCTGGTGGCGAGTGTTGAAAGGACTTGATGGTACATCACAGTTGTATCTAGCTTTATTAGCTATGAATATATATTTAAACCAGCGAAAACATCGTTTGTAATAACTAATTAATACATACGCAAGAAAGAGACTACATTTAATATAATTACTTGCCCTTAAAGGGACCAGCACATGACATTTACACTGGGACAAAGGAAGAACATGACAAGTTAACACGTTAAGTAAAGATGGATATGAAGTCATGGTTGCGTGCTACTTGTTTCTTTGTTATTTTCCCCTGACTTTAGAAAAATAACAAAAATAACACATCCTTCAGCTGACACAGTGATTATATGTTCCTTTTCCAGAGTCGACTTTCGTCAATTACATTGTTATTACATGGATAAATCGATGTAAATGAGGCAAACGATTCTTTCAAAGTTAACTGAGTCATAGCGTTGTTTCTTTGCCCTTTATCATTAATAAGAACGGGCTGAGACAGCAACCTTGCGGTATCCTTTTCATAAATCATCACACCTTTCAGGCGGCTGACAGGATCTTACAAGTTCAACAACAAATTTTCCATGAAGCTGACAAAAAGTGAGCCATTGATGCATGAAATGACATATGGGTCTTCAATAGGCTTCTCTAGCTGTTCGTCTTCACGCAGTCGTTTGCGAAATTGACAACGAAATCATGCTGCGAAGCCGGCCTTTCATGTGCATATACGTCTTGTACAAACATAGCTGTGGTGTACATACATGATTCTGATGGGCTGGGGGCCGGAGGGAGGATGTTTGTGTCTTAAACGGGCCAATTTTATGGCGACACTCTTGTCAAATACATGTTATGATACTGACAGGTTGCTTTGTGTCTTTTGTGATATTTGATGGTCGACATGTGTGCCAGTGACCCATAACACTGCAAGTGGCTGGGCAGAGTCGTGTCCCTTGGTTAAGTCGGATACGCTAATCGGTGCTAAATATGACCCGTGAAGATTCTTTTAACACTTGGTCATGAGAACCCTTGCTTGTCGTAAGATGAGACTAACTAGGTGAGTCAGGTTCGTTGGTTGACACTTGTCGTAATAACCCAATTGCATAAGTCGTTGCTCATGCTGTTGATCATTGGATTGCTTGGTACAGATTCGATTATTTACAGACCGCTACGGCGTTAACTCGCCAATTAAAATTGGTAGTTATTTGGCAATTAGGTTTATAAGGTCACAATTAAATCTACCAATGAAGTATTTCATTCCATATGATGAAACAAAAAGTCCTGATAAATACTGTATTCCATTTATTCCATGTGTTCTGTTAACTCATGACCCGTATGGACGCATGTGATTTGTAACAACATATACATGGAACTAACATTGAATTTAGACCAGATACTTTACTGTATGCACATTCAGACTATGGCGTAAATACATCGACAATACGTCTTGTATATCAATGAAATTATATATTTGAGCGGGTAAGTAATTACTTTGAATACAAGAACAATGTTGGACGTGCATAAAATACATCATAATATCATTCCTACCATGCGATTTGAAGAACAACAAATACGAACGGGGACAGACAAATACAGCATGAAAACAATATCACGTGACGTCAGGTCGCGGGGGGAGACCTGAGGTCATGACCGAAGAGGATGAATACAAAACCAGTGAATAGAAAAAGATCCGGATCGTGCTTTAGCTGAAAGATGCAAAACAACACGGCGTGCTTCGTGGTAATTACGACAAAATCGGATGCATGCTGTACCGTTCTTATGTCAGATTCGACCAGACTAAATCCACAATGAAATCCACAATTCTCAAGTTGCTAAACCAGAGTTAGTTTCAGCTATTCTCCCTGCCTCCTAGGTCGATGACAGTCACGCCATAAACTTACCTAATAGTATACGCCCCTTGTGTGGTCGCTCGAAAGTCACTTGAGCCCAGGCTCCACGGGTATTACCACAGGTCTATAACAGACCCCGTGATGGATTTGTGGACTGTGTGTGATCATGTTTAATACGTCTTATTAAACACACTTGTAAGGAGGTCCCAGTAACGTTTGTCTGCTTCACAAAAAATGATTCTGTAGTTAAGAACTTTATCATACACAAATCATACAGTACGATGGCTTCTATGACTGTCTGTAATACCCACGTAAACTGTCTCTTCTGCAAAGAAAGACAGGTAGGACAAAAGATTCGTGATGGATGCTAGTGGGTATGCGATCATTGTCTCTAAACTAAATAGCCCTAGTTTTAATGTCACACTAATGGCCATACGGTTTTGTTATAGATCGGGATGTAAAAGTAGTAGCAGATATAGTAGGAGTCATATGTATGCATGCATGCATGCATGTATGTATGTATGTATGTATGTATGTATGTATGTATGTATGTATGTATGTATGTATGTATGTATGTATGTATGTATGTATGTATGTATGACTTTTGTATGTATGTATGTATGTATGTATTATATGCATGCATTCATGTGTGTACGTGTGTATGCACGTACGTTTGTGTGCATGTGTGTGTGTTAGTGTGAGAGCATGTGTATGTATTGTACAGTAACAAAACTGAAACGGGGTACGCGAGTCTCCCATGTTGTGTGGGTGGCATCCGCTGACTCCAGTTTGTCTTTCCTATTTCCACCTGAGTCATAGTTTCCTCAGACAAGTCTACGCGTTAATGTACATTTGAACAAATAACGAGGTGATGCCCGGATGTTAAACTGATGTATACTCTATAGACATGGCTAGATCCGTGAATTAACTAGTTACACAATCCGGTTCAAATCCCATCTGTAACCCACAGGCCGTTAACCACTAATCAGCTAACGAACTATCGGTCGTTCAAATGAAAACGTTTCTTTTCCTGACAAGGATTATTAACTTCACTCCTACTAAATTCCCTTGATATCCCTCTGCTATATTCATATAACATTTCGTATTCATCACATATAAGTATTTATCTCAACAAGTTACCTATTTAAAGGTTAACTCGGATAACGCTCGTCGATAACGTATATCAACAGTTTTAGCACATTTGAGTGTCTTGTAGTTCTCAAAAAGGATGTTATCAGCACTTTAAGGCCCTCAACGCTTGAGTTTGTCGAAATTTACGCAAACTGGCTTGTTGGAGGTAAACACCTTCATTCGATGTCACTAACCAAAAATATTGCTACTATTTTGGGGTGAAAGTTTGTTAATTCAAAGTAAATATAGTTCACGCATCAGAGAAAAAAAACGTTAAGGGGTTTGTCCTTGTATTGGTATCCGTATCATCTCTCATTCCATGCGTTAGTGGTTTAACTCTTTTAACACTTTTTTTTGTTCTTTGATTTTCTGTTGTTTGGCATAAAGAATTCAGTATTCACGCTGAACACGGATGGTCTGGTGGACTCAGCAACCGCCATTTGTGTTAAATATTTGTTCACATAGTGCCGAGCTCTACACAATTTACAAGTAGATATTAGCGTCATTGTTTATAGATATTTTATCTTGACATGAAAAATATTTTTCGATCCGAAGCGAAGGTAGTGCGTTGCCAACCTTTGCTTACTTCGCTCGCATATAAGAAGACTTGTCATATTCTCTCTGCTGCGCAACCCCATGTGCGCTACAGTCTGTCTGTGCTTCGGTGCACTCGGTCAAGGCGAAATGTTAGTTATGATTGAAAACGATTGATTCATCGAAACACGCGGAGTGATTGTGCTGGGGACAGAGGACTCTGTTGGTCGACAGAGACACAGCCTAAAGCGTCATGTGGTTCTTGAGAGGCATTTAGAAGTCGGTATTCTAATATACGACAAAATGTTATGGATGTCAACTTTATTGTTTTCATAACGTTTCTGGGCTATTCATTGCCCCTTCTTTAGGTGGATGTAAAAACCACATGCACTCACTAATTAACCCACTCACTGCACAGCTAGAACAACGCATAATCTGTGTTTTGTGCTGACTGGAGGTCTTTCATCTCTTATCTATAGGTATTGAACCCTATGGAAGGATCGACTTTTTGCCTCTGTAAAACTTCATTACTAGCTCAGTTACCGAAATGGTCTTGAGCTTCAAGTTAAAAGAGTGTTTGGATGCTTAGGCTCTGATTGAGAAGAAGAAGAAGAAGAAGAAGAAGAAGAAGAAGAAGAAGAAGAAGAAGAAGAAGAAGAAGAAGATATTTTTCAAAAATGAAGTTGCCCAAGGAATCATTCCTCATTGAGAACATATTCTTGAATTGTCACATAACTGTCTACAAAGTTACCAGTATTCTTTAACCTTACAGATCAATTACTCCAAATTCTATAGATATCAGTAACAATTATCTTCTAGCGTCGTATTACTTTAATTTGCATCTTGCATTTTGCATCACCCCATCAGATGGCTTTGTGCCCTTCATGATCAAGGTTAGGACAGGTGCGCTTCTGCAGCGTCGCAGATTTTCTGCTAATTTCATTAGGTATTTCTGCCCCGGTTATTCAAGTATTCGCCAGGACGGCAAACGCACAAAAGGCACGACTCTCAGGTGTGCAATAATTGCCTCGGTCGAACAAAACTTTGACAAAAACCTCTTACAGGTTAGTTCGTAGTGCTAATTCAACGAGAAGACATTGCATGCTTGGGCTGAGTGCGAATTTCGTTAGCTTCCCTTGCATATCGCGACAAACGTGCCAGACTAGATCTTCTGGTTCTATATATATGTACCGTGCTATATTGCGCAGGGACATTGTGTATACGGGTTGTCCTCAGTGTCTGTTCCCGTGGGGCGAGGCTTGTTTCGAGGTGCCGATTGTTGAAGAAGGTTAATTATCAAGTGGCTGGTGGTTTCTTGACTAAGTCACGGTGTCGTGAAAAAGGAGTGGTTCCTTTTCTAAATTCGTTCGTGAACAGCCAGTCCAACGACATATTCTGTCTCTACACTGATGCGAGCAGTTCCTATTTGCAAATGAAACACTCAGAAAAGCGATTATTTTAACAACAGATTCACAACGGGGTTGAACCAACGAGTTTGACTCAACGAGGCCGCAATCACAATCGTTAGTTGGTAAATGCGTTTGAATAAAGTTTACAGCGAGATGTCCAGTTGCTCTTTTTTCTGCATCACGTATGTATGCTTTATTAACAGATTTTCATTTGTTTCCGTCTCTTGCCGATTCGACTTTAGATATTATGTCACTGGTACAGTTCCTCAAGAAAAGCTTAATACCTTCATCCCATTCCCGTGAGAAAATAACACTGGCGACTTTTTCTAGAAAGTTTAAGCTACAAAACTGCTGTTTCATGACACACATCATTGTGGATTGCAAAGGTTGTTCATATCCTTGCCAAAGGCAATAAAGATGAAAATGATAAAATTTAAGTCGCTTGCCACAGGTGCATTCGCCTAGCTATCGCCTAGTACATCATGAAATCTACAACGGTGAATATCAGTTGGAGACATATATTACAAATTGCTTCCTTTGTGGGAATTTATCATGTGGAGATAAGATGGTCTCATTCGCAGCCTTGGGAAATCCATTGCAACATTCAGATGTCATACCAGAGACGCACCGAGTCAACGTTCTTGCAGTTCATTTGCATGTCCATCACGTGATATTGAGGTCTTTTCTCATTGGATACTCCACCCCAGCAATATCCAATCACGGCCATTGTTACATAAAGGTTCATATTCTTCTCTCCAGATTAATCCAATCAAATTTAGCGTTACAAGTACGATGGGCTAACTGAAAGAGACAAATGTCAAAGAGCAAACTGTGTTATCCTGAGGGTGTCAAATCGTAGGGATTGTACGAGAACATATTCTCGGTGACTCGGTGCGTCTCGTCAAAAGCAAAAACGAACATCTCCAATGAAGCAATCAGGCTTACAATACATCTTTAAGATGAAAGTAATGTGTGAATGTTCGGACGAGGTTCATGTTTCTGTTTCAGGCACAAGCCTTCAGTAACATGGGAAATCCATTGCAACATTCAGATGTCATACCAGAACGAAATTGTGCTACATCCTGAGATACCAAAATAACATCACTACATATATGTCTATCAATTTCACATCGACAGAATATATTCATTAAAAGCTATTCTCAAACACATGTTTCTTGCATGACATCATTGCACAACTGATAAGTTACAGTAAAGAGTAAAAGAAGTTTAAAAAAATATAATTTGTCCATTTTTCATGCAATATGTAAAAGAACCCCCGTCGGGGTAATACAGTATTGTCGTTGTCATCATCATTGTCATCACTTGCAAAATTAAATTTAAATTTGATCATATGTATTCAACTTACTCAATACGCCAACATTTTGTAAAAGTGGGGACGTTGGGAACACCTAGAGATTAAGGCGGTGGCTAATCACGCCGAAGATCCGGGTTCGATTCCGCACATGGATACAAAGTATGAAGCCCATTGTTGGAGTCCCCTGCCAAGATGTTATTGAAATATTGCTACATCATACACACTCGCTTGTAAAAAGTAATCTGTGTTTAGATTGAAACGAATTAAAGGTCACTTGTAACCATAAAATCAAGCATAATTAAATCACAGTAATAAATCACTTATTCATGACATATAATAAACACTGCTGCTTTAAAAAAAACCCAAAGAAACAAAATTATAAGTGTACAATGGCGATTCAAAAGTGCCATATTTTGTACATGGGCTTTCTTCCCTCGTAACGAAGCCCTCGGGAGACCGAACCCAATCAATGCGAGTGGGTGTGCTCTCAAGTGTAACGGCGGCTTCAGATTGGCTGGTTCATTTGCTGATACGATGAGGGTTCATTGCGTGTACAGAAAGATGATCTGTTTGATGGGCATTTTAGAAGTATGGCGAGTCACAAGAAAGTAAAATTCTTCATGTATAACTTCTTTTATTGTACTTGATGCGTCGTTTCAGTATGGATTCATACACCGTTGTCAAACATAATCATATACACTAGAAGAAGTTATGTTCCATGAAGAATGTATATAGAGATGTTGGGTTTTGTAAATACATGTTCTCTGAATTTGTGTTCGGTCCAATCCAAAATCATGTCAGTAGAGATGGTGGGATACGACGGGGCTGGAAACTGTCATTCGTCCGAGTACAGGGCAGGACTTGAAACTGACAAGAGTTTGCACCAGTTTCCGTCAGATCCAGTCATCCGAGAAAAAAGGATGTTTGTTTGCAACCCACTTACAAAGAAACATGTCATGTGTACAAGTATCACACCTGCCTTATTACATACTGTGGCAGAGACAGGACTCGGGTGCACGAGCCATAGATCAATTTTGTTTTTATGGCGTATAGTCCAATTGCATGTGGTCAATGATTGAAGCTGTGTATTGCATATTGTCTTTAGCAGACAGGCAGGCAGACGTATAGGTGTGAATAAACCAGACATTGAGCTTTCTCTGTGACAGAGACTGTTTACCACAATCAATATGTTTTTTAATGTAACGAGTAGAGTATTTACGTGTTTGTGTACACAACCAGGATTAGACTACTGCTCACGGCTTATACTCCGGGCATGCATACAGATTCAAGCTCCGCGAACATATTCACTGCGCATGCGTTATGGCCGCAGCGTAGTACAGCTGCTGCAGTCACTTTTTTTACCCCAGCGCTGGTGGAAATTTAGTGAATCGTTTGAACTCCGATTTCGCGGGCGTTTTTTTCATCGCGTTGTTTCAACTTTATAGGTTGAAATGGCATTTTTGATGATTTGTTTCGGTAAGTGCATACCGAAAGGTATCAGAATCTGCAAAATTGTGTTTTACGTTACATGTGACCTTTAACGAAAACATGATCCCTACCACGTGTACAATTTGAGACGAAAACATAGATTTTCATAGGCATTAATTATGTCAGAAATATCAACCAGCAGTGTTGTGTAAAGCAAATTTGCTTTTCATTTTCAA
Organism: Haliotis asinina; assembly: GCF_037392515.1. Classification (NCBI taxonomy): domain Eukaryota; kingdom Metazoa; phylum Mollusca; class Gastropoda; order Lepetellida; family Haliotidae; genus Haliotis; species Haliotis asinina. The sequence goes on along the minus strand of NC_090291.1, from coordinate 46,193,855 downwards.
AGTTTTAATCAGGTTACATGAAAAAAAACCAGATCATGTAGAAGCATTTGAATGCTACCCTTCGACAGTAAAGTTCAGGCCTTGGACATACAATACATCATATTGATTCCACTCAAGATCAACCAGATGATAAAATACTGAACGGCATGTGTTGTGTTTCATTAAGAAAGCTGTAGCTGTATTTCTTTTCAACAGTACTTTGCGTCGGCGTTTGCACCAATGATTCAAACTAATGTTATTTTTTGTATGTTGACAAATAAATACTGATAAATATCCATCCTAAAATTAAGGTTACATTAATTGTTTGCTACTACACATCTACAACATACGAGAAGAATGCCATCTTGTTTGAATCACCTCTTCATAATGTTCCACTCACACAGTTAGAAATCTCACCCCTCCAAACCGTTAACGTTTTTGTGTGTTGTAGATTGTTTGTCGTATGTCATTGTCCGTCGATCATACAAGATAATGATGATGTTTTCTCCTCATACCGCATTATCCATCACGAACCAAAATGTTTTATCTTTATTCGTGCACTTATTGTGTATTCTTGACCACGGTTACAAGACTCCAGGATAAGCCAATGATCAAAGCGGACTATGACCACGAACACATACTGGACATACTTACAAAACTTCACATTACATTTTTCTACATATACAACATATACTGCTCAGAGGAATTTAAGAACCACCCATTTTTATATCAGTTTAAAAACGAAAGCATTGGGTTGACCTTATCTTCTTTTGAGTAGTATATGGCACTGTGTTATGGCACAATTCTAATGTCAAGTTTGTCTGTGTCATGAATATTTTTTTTCCATAAATGAGTATGAATGTCTCTTGTTTTTATCAGCTTGTACATGTATTTCTATAATGCATGAGTTAAAATATTTAGTGCTCCCAGTTTGGAAAGGGAACGCACTGAAAATGAAATATGTAAATTTAAATATAACGAATGTACGAACCATGGCACTGTATGATGTACTCATGAATGTGAACATGAAGTTCATGTGAAACACGTCACCGGATACTTTCTTCGGGATATTCTAATTTATCATAAAACAGATCTTAAATCATAAAATATTCAGGTTGTAACATAATCATCAGTTAGGGGTAATTATGTTATTTAAGCTCTCTAACACAATAAAATAACACCCTGGTAGTTTAGCCAACATGTGGTTCATACGTCCTCCCAGTTTATGAGCACATACCGTCGCTTGGCGACAATTAAGTGGCCTGCGCGAGTGAATTAGATCAGTATTGTTACTCTTATTGTGAATACAATATTTGCAGACAGAGAGCATGTCCATATGGGTTGTATGATTTCCAGGGAGTTACTGTCACATGTTGATGGTGGACCTTTTATTTCGAAGCATCCTTCTGGATGACCATCTGTCGTTGTGCGTGAGAGACGTTTCACGTTCCGCGCCAACACATATGTCATCAAGTTTACTACGTAATTAGATTTCAAAAGCGATACGATAGAGAAGATTCGTTCTCATTAACATTGAATAAACAGTCAAAAGACCACATTTCTTGAGGACATTCTAAGGGTGAAATTTTCTCTTCCTTACCAGATGATGAAGATGAAATTGTAGTTCTATAACGCTCAGGCAATTAAATTATAAACAATCTATAAACATTTTTTTGTAATTATTGAAGAACAATAAGAAACAATTATGTACACTGTGTACAAAATGGTAAAAAGCATTTATACTTAATGAAAACTACATTGTTTAACTTGAACCAAAAGCATCGGCAGCCAGGCATTTTTAAAATAATTATTCACATTTCCTTAAAAAAACTCAGAAATTTTTTTATCAAGGATATGTTTTCGGCAAGACGAGGCTATATAATATTAATTCTCGGTGCGAATTGTATAGCAAATGCGTTTTAAATAATAAAAATACCCGATGTTTCAGTGGACATGGAACTCACACTGGTCGGTAAAATTTACAGGTTGTACTCAAATTTAGAAATGGCATATGTCCGTTAGTAATATATGTTTGTTGTTTAACTGGAAAGGAAGTATACCATTAATGAATTGGTAATTATAAATAAAATGGAATGTATTTTGAGGTAGATCAAAGCTTCAAATAGAACTTAACAATAACATGTATTAAATTTTTCTTGATGAAGAATTTGTACAAGTACTGCCGCATCAGCAATAAACGCATTGGAACGCTCCGTAATGTACATCAGCAGAATATTGACAGCTATGAACATCCACCGCACATCACCATGTAAAAAGGCGAAGACAGATGTCTCAACACAGGCACATACTTCATTTTTAGCAATAGAATTATACAAGGTTATTTAAGATCACTTTAATCCCCAATTACCTCTATTTCGGGGGAATACGGATTTGCTCAGGCACAACGTTTACAAAGACAAAAGCAACAAAATAACCTGCCGTAAAATACAACAACGTTTTAGCTTCTTTGACAGCAAATCCTTCCCTTTTAGTCTCACTTAAGTCAAAAGAAGATTGCTGTTATTAAATGGTGCATAAGAACATCCCTCTAAATTGTTGCTTTAGACCGGATACTGTGACAGTCTGGGGTGAAATGGCGTGATTTAAGTCTTTCAGTATCTGACATTTTGTACTTAATCAGAGCAATAAACATTAACCGCTTGACACCCAAACACTACTATTATACCATTCCGTATTCATACGCTTCGACTTTTGACACCTCGGACCTTAATATCGTTCCGCGTTGGTCAGCCGTGCCTAATATCATTAGAGAATTTGTATAAATGCAATTAAATAGCCCTCAACACCTGTCCTTTTTATGTTCCTAAAGGAGCAATCGTCCATTCCCTCTGAGAATCTATTCTACGGTGTGAGCTTTGAATAATTTGTCGGTCATTGACGATGATGGCTGTGTCAATTTATCCGGACTAAAAGCTAAGGAGCTGTACGTTTAACACTCGACTGGGTGTTGCACTTCTTGGGTGCAGATGACCCCCGAGTCTATTCTGTTCCCGTATTCAATTAGCAAGCCTTTAGTGAAAGTCATTGATAGCTGTTGGGCACAGGAACTCTCTCTCTCTCAGCTAAACGAGTGCTTTAGTACGACTGAATGAACTGGGTTTTGATCTCGCGGATTGACATGGTGTCGTTTAGTCCTCCGTGTTGTATGCGTGTGCGCTGACCTCTCAAATATCAGCAAAACATACCGTTGTTAATCCTTATTGAATGTATAAATGAGTATAGTAATATTTATCTTCTGTAATCCCACGTCAAAGCAGTCAAACCGCCTACTTTCAGGGTTATATCAAAAGTCAAGTCATCTATATTTGGGTGTATTTTAGAATTATATACCGCTCTCTGAAAAGTGAGGCAAATTGATTATTGGTGTTATGTATGTGTGTGACAATGCTTATTCTGATACGGACGTTGTTTGTAGAATCAGCCCACATGGGCATCATGCTGTAGTTGAACATCAGGCGCAGTATACAAGTAGACAGTATTTCTTTTGTCCCCTTTATATAGAAAACAAGCTAAGGCAGGGTAAGAACAAGTTCCATTTTTCAACTTTCTTGAGTATGGTAGGAGATGTTAACATCAAACTTTCTCTTTCCGGGAAACAATTCCAGCGCTAGGCCACGAAGCGGGCCTACATAGCGGGACAATGTGTTTTTCTTCCGATAGAAACATTCACCGACTAAAAAAATGTGTTACTGTTCAGTCTCATAGGTATCCCCGTATTTATATCGCTACAACTAAACTTCGTTAATTAAAAAACCCCGATTTATCCTTTCGTCCACGTAAAATATGTATAAATGACATATAAGACAACTTCACCTTCCAGTATTATATAAATATGTATAAATTCAAAATGCTGCTTCATCCCCGCGAAAATATTGTCAGTTGCAAAACTAATACCTGTATCGCATCTATGAAAGAAAACGTAATTAAATAAATATAAGAATATGATTTCACTAGGGGGAATTGCTGTCTTTAACAAGTACCTCATTATTTCAAATGTATTTTTTAATTTTGGCAAGGGGTCTTAATACATATAAATTACCCAGTGTGCACAGCGGATGTCACGACATACCATAGACTCAGTGGCCTTGAAGATATAGTGTAAACAAGTTGTTTATGTATGATATCCGGATATATCCGAGACTGACAACTGGCAATGCTGCAGACGTTACTTGAAAACGAGTACGGAACACCCGATGTGGTCGTCAGGATTACTGACTTGCTTGGTACATGTCATCGTAACCCAGTTGCCTACATCAATGCTCATGCTGTCAGTCATTGGGGTTGACTGTTCAAGATGTGTGAGGTTGAGAAAAAGAAAACCACATACAAGGAAACCTAACGAAACGAATTACTGTTCTAAAAAACGCAATGCATATCTGTTTGAACCATTACGACATTAACCACATAAAAAATTTCTTTGAGAGGTATTTCAGATGTTGTGAAGTACAACATGAACACATCTTGACTGACAGTGGTACAAGAATCTGTATGGAACGTCACAATCACTGAATAAAAGGGGTTGTTATCCATAAAGGTTCTTCACATTGCACATCAAACAAACTTACTTAAAAGAGCTGCAGTTATCATGGGGTTCAGTCAGACCTTATAAAAGTAAGGTTTAATAATCAGGAACAGAAATACATCGAAATCTACCCCACTCTAAATTGTGTGCTGCTGCTGTTAAATGAATAGTTCCCACTGAAATGATAGCAGACACTGATTCTTCACAAGATAAAATGTTATCGACATTCTTTAGAAAAATCGGTATAATCCTTCCTTCATCCCTTTCAGGGAGTAGATATAAAATATCTGCCGACTGTAACACGGAACGAATATTTGTCATGCCATGAAGGCACTGAAAGATCATTGGCTCTGCGTGGGTCACTTCACTGGCAATCCTGGATCAAAATCCGTTTTTGATACCCCTTGATAGATTCCGCCTTTTAAACAACCCGTGACTTCACTCAATCCCTAACACGCAACACGCGTATAACACACTTGCAGATACAGGTTGGATCCTATTTCGGTTTGGATTTCGAGATTTGTAGCAACCCACTCTTTGATTGACAGCGATCGACAATCCAACCTTGTCCGACAAAATGGCGGTGGCGTGCCAAGGGCTAATGATCCCAAGAATTATCGTAGCGTTGTTTGATGGTATTTACAGATACAACCTAAGTCACTGGTAAGGTTTACAAAATCTGTGACCCATTAAATTGTTTTCGGACAAATGACAGGGCTTCTGAAGACGATACGCTGCCGCCGACAACTTTTCGGACCACACACGGCGAAATCGTGTCAGGTGCACAACATGGCATAACTGAAACCAATTGCTCTTATATAGGATCTGAGTAGTGGTTATCATATATGGACGTTTCTTGTAATCTATCAGATATCATCTGCAATTAATCTCAGTACATGTTAGCGTGTTGCGAAGTATACGCGTCCGTCGTTGCAGGTGAACGGAGAGTTCCTTGATTCAGTACTTCCAGGGGTGGCCATATTGGGAGGTTATAGCGGGCAGTTCAGGGAGGTTAGCTTGAGGGTCAGGTTATAGTGTTCCTTCCCTTCCTGGGGTGCCTCGAATGTGTCAAAGAGTCATCAGAGTAGACGCAGGGAGTCCATGTCAGATTATACTTCTGTAGTACTGTAGTATTGTAGTACTGTAGTACTGTGGTACTGTAGTAGTGATGAGTCACATCTCACCTGGAATATGGTCCTTCTTCAAGCAATCACTTACTTCGCTTGCACGTCTGTCAAAGAGACCCCGAAACAAATATAACATATTGTGCCCATGCAAGTCTAGAGAACGAGGTTAGATTAACAGTTTCTAAACAGGACGACAGTCCCTGGGCTTTAAACAAATATCTTATGCAGGTAATTTAGGAATGGCTTTAGCTGTAAAATACGTTTTTTTTTTTTCGGAGACTAGGTGAGAACAGAGAATAGAGGACTTTTGGTGATTTGCTATTGGGGTGGGTACACAGGAGTGACTAGGAGTCATGGGGAGTTGCGCTGCATGGAACCAAGGCCAGGATCGCAGCTGATGTATATACACGATTCGAAGCCCGACCTGCAAACCGGCGACACGGCTAAATGCGATTGTCCACATAGATAAGTACAGCGTGTATCAGTACTGTTGTACTGACACTTCATGATAAGTGGCGAAAATTAGGAAATAAATCCAGCATACCAGCAAATAAAATGCCACAAAAGGTACCATAAATATGAGTATCGTTGCCCCACTGTTTGGTATTGCCCGTTTTACATATTCTCGAGTTATAATGAATTAATACGTCCTTTATCCAGTCGTGATCAGTGCCGTAGCTTATACAGTTAAGCCTCTTTATTCCACAGACTGTGCGTTCTGTGGCGAGTTCTGTGATTAATGTACACAAGTACTCAAAAACAGACATCATTACTTCGAATGAAGTAGCCTAGTGGTTAAAGCGTTTGCTCGTCACGGCGAAGACCCGGGTTCGATTCCCCAGCCGTGTTGTTGCTGGAATATTGCTAAAAGAGACGTAAATTCACACTCGCTCATTCAGATGTGAGTTAGTGGCTGGGCTCTCGCCATTTTAAACATCATTTCAGTTACATCACAGCGCGTGATTTGAACCCACAGCGAACTAAAGCAATTTTGGGCCTGGGGCTTGGGATTTGAAGGAAACGCGCATAAGAGAACAGAACTTTTATTACGCTCAGGCCTGGGTACTCGGCGTACGAGTCTATGCACCCGTGAAGGTCCCGGGGTAGAATGCTTGCCATAAAAGGCGACTATGCTTGTCGTAAGAGGCGACTAACCGGATCGGGTGACACATGTCATCGGTTCCCAGTTGCAAAGATCGATGCTCATGTTGTTGATCACTGGATTGTCTTGTCCAGACTCGATTATTTACAGACCGCCGCCATATATAACTGGAATATTGCTGAGTGCGGCGTAAAACTAAACTCACTCACGACCGTATGAGTATTGTTTTACGTCGCTTGTAGCAACATTCCAGCAATATCACGGCGGGGACAGATTGTACCCACATGCGGAAACGGCGACAAGTGGATGCTTTCACCACTAGACTACCCCAACACCCCCTCGGCATTAGAGTTAAGTGTACATTCTACATTATACAGTTAAGTGCACCTTGGATGGCTGGATGGTTTACATTGATAGCTTCACAGAAAGTGTTTTTTTTCTTCGGGTGGAATTTTGTGACACCTACCTAATTCTAGAGGTAAACGATGGTAGGAAGTTCATGCGAATGTCGTCTTTCTCCACAAACACAGCAAATATGTATGTTCCTTTTATCCCGGTTGTATAGTTTATACAAGGCAGTCTGCTGTGATAAAACGCATTTTGTGAAGCTGCGTAAGTAACTAGTTGAGGTCTAGTAGTAGGAGTAGTCGTAGCTGTAGTGCAAGTAGCAGTGGCAGATGTAGACGTTGTCAGTTGTAGTGCCTCCATGGTCACGCCAGTGCGGAAAATAACAGTGGGATCTCATGGTTACTTCGTTCCCCTGTTGAGATTATTAAAGATCTTTACTGACGCCGACCAGCAATAGACTGACCCGCAGAGCCACGACTATTTAGAGGCTGTCTGGACTATCTCAGTATACATTTGTGGTCGTGACAGCAGAAGTAGACCCTGCTTGTAGTACCAACAACGTCGATATGTGCATCCTTGACGACCGTACATGTCGCGACCTCATCAGGTTGGGAATTAGCCACTGTCCCGCTAGTCTGTAGCTAGTAAAATTCCAGACGGGTCAGTAAATATCCATAGTCACCGGACCGAATGGTTTGTGAATTTACATGCGTTCATTTTGTGAATATATCACTCTTTCCAACATGTTAAGTTATAAAACACTCTTAAATCATGCAAGATTATAGCTTGATGAAACTGTTCCACATATTAGCAGCTTTATGATGACTTCTTCAAGTTATTTGAGCATAAACAAAATATTCAGACATTCAGCCATGTGTTTTCTATTAAATTATTGTACTTTTTTCGCTATCTCCTGCATAGTCCCTATATTCAGATATAGGACTAGTGAATTATTTATTAGTGAAACTTTCAGACAGAGCAAGCCCAAATACAATTTGGAAACTATTTCGCACACTGCCCCAGACAGTGAATGGTAACATGCAGCTGAACATTGTTAAAGTTATATGATGATGGCAGTCCGTTGAAGTTATATCGCACAGTGGACCTCATACATTACCCATCTCCGGGTGGAAGGGCTAGCCACAAGCAATGCGAGAACTATGGCCGGTATGCAGTTTCTGTACAGAACCTTAGACTGTATCGCAATAATGATCAACAGATAGGTGTGTGTTACAGCGTCATGTTACAATAGGGTACAAGACCGCTCATACACATCACACAATTACATGGCATTAACATGACACCACATGATAATACTTAACCAGACAAAACACCCGCGCTGAAACGTATTCTGTCTAACTCTCGCGGTACTCTGCGTGAGTTCTCGATATCGTACGAACTCGACACCGAGGCTGTAAGAGAACACTGAATGACTTCACGTATCGTTGAGTTCATTCACGTTAAATGCCCGTGACGTCGGTGATGAAAGATTCATAATTTTTCACGGCTGTTAAAGTGGACTGGAAAGAATGTCCCAATAGTTATAACACAATAATTGTCTCGTTCCAGTCACTACCGAGCTGACCGAAAATCAACTGACAACACTACCGACTGAATGACGACGTGACATCAACATCCATCACACAACCCCCAGCGCTGTACACGCAATCTCGCCCCAAAAACGGTGTTGTATGCTTTTGTCGGGGGATTTTATCGCTATAGTGTTTATCTTACACATGATTTTATTAATATCGTCATGAATAAGCGTAAAACAGGACGCCGCTTGAGAAGGGCATTTATGTTAGACTCTGAACGCCAGAATGGGGGATGCTACAAAATGTAGTTACCGTATATCTTACGACGTATTCACAAATAATCTCAAATAAAAATGACTGACTAGATAACAATACAAAAATATTCCCAAAGAATCCTTCCAAGGTGGTGGGGAAGGAGCAAATACTATGTGTGGGTTGGAAACTGAGGGAGGTTCTAAGCCTGCATCTCTGTATGCTCGAAGTATCACAGATCTCTTACAGAAGGATGTGGTTGTTTGGTACTTCTGCCGTGACATCTCTTATGAGCGGAATAAGAAGTCGTCTTAATTTCTGACGTCTGGTGCTCACTCTACATAGACACATGTGTAGGATTCTGACCAGACACAGTGATGAGGCTTCCTTTTCTTCACTGCCAAGTATTGAAGATAATGGTGGGATGTGAAACTGCCTGGCTGAATTTTGGTAATAAATGCTTATGCATTGGGAGCTTTATCTGCTGAGGTTGAGGCATATAGAATAGACCACTGACAATCTGAGTGAGTTTAGAGACTTCACCGTGGTGATGGCTGAGCTGATGGGTGCTAAGAATGACCCCAGTCTTGAAGTCTTTCAGGTTTTGAAGTTGCATGTCTGCTACAATCCCCTTACTTCTGGCAAACTGGTCAGGACTCTTCCACGTATCTTCATACAGGCTGTTGGGTGGGGAAGCGGGAGAGGTGGGGTAGCATGGTTGGATAAAACGCTCGTTCGTGACACCAAAGAAACGGGTTCGGTTCCCCACATGGGTACAATGTGCGAAGCCCATTTCTGGTGTCCCATACTATGGTATTGCTGGAATATTGCTAAAAACGGCACAAAACTAAACTCACCCACCCACTCACCTTATTGGGTTAGTCTTCCTGATTTTGTATTCTTAGTATCGGAATAAATTCATTATGACCTGATCAGTCAGGGGTTTGGGGTTTATGTGTATGTAAGCTGGTGGAATACAACGTGTGTGTGTGTGTGTGTGTGTGTGTGTGTGTGTGCGTGTGTCTGTCTGTCTCTCTCTCTCTCACTCTCTCTCTCTCTCTCTCTATATATATATATATATATATGGCATTTTAGTCCCAATACACCAAAGTGTATTCACATCTTCAAGGCACATATTCACAATATCAAGAGGTATCACAAAGCAGCTGAAAGTCACATGCAGCACAAAATACGTTCTACTGACCAGAAACGAGACATTGGATGTGAAACCACACCCGTAAATCTGCAAGTCTTCCCACAGTGACATTTTACAGAAACAAGAATGACAATGGTGGCAAGAATCCGAGCATCCACGAATAGTCTCACCGACGTATCATTTGTCAATCGGCTACTGCTTGACGATGCAGATTTAAGCCCGTTTAACACCAATTTGACACAAATCATTTTTCAAGAGGGAAAATAAAACGTTCTGGAGCCGTTTTCCTTCATGTCTTAAAACCTGATCGCCGAACGAGATCGTCCACCGAGGAAGGAATGCATATAATCAGGTTTTACGATCGACAAGACAATGGTGGTATAAGACAAGACACCATGTTTTCTACTCCCCTCGAATCATCCCATTGTTACCGTCTTGATTTACAACTGTAATCGTCTACGGTAGAGTCGAATTTACAATACGACTTATTTTTGTTTGTGGTGTCAGACAAGGTATTGGTTTACCGTCACAGTGTTTCTATGCTAAGTGTCATGTTAAGGCTCAACCATACAACAGGCTGAGAAAAATGAAGACAATATGATGGTTCTTACAGATAATACATTATTAATTAAATCTTGACTTACGTCTAGACACCTTCGTGTTATCTGTCATCCGCTATTCTGTCTTGTGATGTATGCTAGGTAATAAAGCTGCTAAACATTTCAACACATTTGACCACATGTGGCTTAAGAATTGTGACCTCAAGTTTGGGACTATAACGAGAAAGATAAAACATTCAGCTACTATAACAGAAATATTTTTTCCTCGTTTAGTGTAACTTTGATATTTAATATACATATGTGTACATCCTTTATTTGAAATTAACAATGGTGCTTTAAAAAGTAGTAACGTAACAGTCAGCACATTTAATTTGCAAATACCTGTTGTGATCACTTATTTACTTACTTACACATTCATATAAATTTATCGAAATTTATTAGGCCCAATATATTTGTTTCGGTGGATATTAAAAGTGACTATTGCTCCTAACGTCAAGCAAGGGACGCTAAAGACCAATTCGAACCCGAATCTTCACGGTTGTTGGTGGAGGTGAGTATTGCGTCAGACTGAAGAAATCCGTGAGTTGGTTTATTATGTGCTATCGATTCCAGACGGTTTTGTAAGTTGTACACAACATCAGCCATTAGTTTATGTGGATAGGATCGTTTACAATTTAAACTCAGTGACTAGTGACATGTATTCAACATGCATGCACGTAGCACGTTCGGTGGTTTCGTCCTTGAGACGTTGTTACGTTTATGAAAATGTTATGGAAATTCTGTTTTGCGCTTGCAAACGTTCTCTTAAGGGGAGTAACTCTGGTCAGGCATCTGGTGAAAGTGTGCTCGGTTGAGACGTTTGCCCCAATGACAACGAGGTTTTACAAACGGTAAATATTTACGTTACGAACTGAGATCAATGTACGTTAGGATAATTTCCGTTCAGGAAAAAGGAATGAAAATCCATCTTGTTTGTGTATTTAGCTTTGTGCATTTACTTAATGTCAGATTTTCGTTTCTTTACAATCAATCGAGCCAACTCATCTCGACACTTGTATAACATATGATATACATGTCTGTAGAACATAATGATGTAGAATACAAGTGAAATACAAGATTGGCGTCCTCTATATTGAAGTCGGTTTTGTGCTGAACAAGAAACCATAGACGTGCAATACGTTGTTGCACGTGCATTGCATTCCGGGAAAGAGAAACAGAGCAAATGAATGCCACACAATACTGTCACTATGGAAAGCTCAACCCATGCCCTTCCGATCGTTCAAAAAATCAAACGGCTATTGAAACGCATTGCATGTCAAGGCTACCGTCTGCACTACGTCATGAGGCCATTGTGATGGTCCGTAGGGGAATGTCTCAACGACAAGTTTCCACTGCCACTGGAATACCATTTCTGCACTGATGAAACGCTACCAGAACACAAATGACGTCACCGATCGACCATGTTAATTGACGTCCACGTGTAACAACGCCAAAACAGGACAGATGAATAAGGGTGACCCATCTTCGCCACAGGTTTCAGACTGCAGTGATGACTGCCCGGACCATCACATGACTTCGCCGTATTCACCCCACACAGTTAGACAACGTTTACGTCATCACGGAATCAGACCACGCCGTCCCGCCATAAGACCTATCCTGACAAGCTCGCCGAATGTGGTGCCGAAATCATGTCCTCAGACCCTTGTTTTGGTGGAGAAATGTTGTTTTTACAGATGAGTCCAGGTTTAACATTTCCCATAGCGATGGACGTCAACGTGCCTATAGACGTGTGAGAGAACGTTATGCACAGCCCTGTGAAATGGGGAGGGATCGCTTTGGTGGTGGTGGTTCCGTGATGATTTGGGGTGGTATAACAGCACGCAAAATAACTCCTTTGGTGATTGTTCGTGGCAACTGGTGTGGGCTACAGGGATCAGATGCTTCGACCCGTGGCAACTCGTTTTCTGCAACGTCATGACCCTGGGTTAACATTCCAACAGGACAATGCCCGCACTCATACGGCAGGGTTGCTGTAGATTTCTTGCAACACCACAACGTGACTTACTGTCTTGGCCTGCAAATTCACCATATCCCTCCCCGATGGAGCATGTTTGGGACGAGATGGATCGACGTCTACGCCACCTTCCTCATACGCCAGAGAACGTCCTTGACCTTGCAACAGAACTTGAGTGAATCCGGCGTGACATGCCACAAGCCTTCCTTGGACGTTTGCTAGGCTCTATGCGTCGTCCATACATTGCTTTTCACAATGCCGATGGTGGACATTCCCGTAATTGAGCTTGTGACATGGTCGTTTGACCCCTGTGCCGCTTGTTGAATCGCTGTTGTGTTGTGTTACATTCGTTCCTCGTTGTAAGTAAAGACAGTTTTCATCCATATGTATTATACATACTTGATGCCGAGACTTCGAAATGTGTGTCAGAGAACGGTACTGAACGGCACCTTGTGTATACAACCGTTAATGTTTCTTGTCCAGATTACAGAGTTCAATTATATCGAAATACGTGTATAATCCACAGAGTTAAAAGGCGCCCCCCTTTAAAAGTGGTTAAAGCGTTCGCTCGTCACGCTGAAGACAATGTGTACAATGTGTGAAACTCATGCGTGATTTCCCCCGCCGTGATATTGGAGGCCGCGGCATAAAAGCGGCGTAATACTCAACTCACTCGATCACAAAAGTGTCGCAATCTGTTATTGTCCAATGCAGGTGGTGCTGTAGGACAAGACTGGCGGTGCAGGATTGAGACCCATAGTTCAGATCTAGGTGGCTCTGATTGTTTATGAGAGCCATACTCATAGTTCTGGTAGTAGATTGCACAATCCTCTCAAAACAAACGAAAGACCCACGTCACAGCAAGAATTAACTTGTTAATAGCACAGTCACAGCCTTCGAATCACATGACAAAATCAGCGTAAAATTAAGTAATAGATTGGTCATGTGTGCCAGCACATCCGATGTCATTGCCAGTGACAGAGGAGTCATTGAAACATGACTTTAATGGTCGGCACCACATGTTGACCGCCATGTTTCGACCATCGCTCACGTCTTGTCCGTGCAGTGGAATATCAACCCTTAGTAATGTGTCATATACATGTAGGCTGGCTTCACACAGGGGTTGATTTCATCGACACGGGTCACAGGGTAATCTTGGGATTGTTTCTTAACAAGTTTGTGTACGTGACGGAAAACATAGATTTCCGTCACATGTGACATTTCGTATGAGTAGACAGAAAAATAGTCAAGCTTGGACTTGAAGTGGACTTCATTTTTGGACAACGGTTTCAAGCACACACGGTCATACTTGTGAAAAGATTAATTTCAATTTATGATATGTGGAGCGGGTGACCGGCAACTTCGATACTGAAGATCACCTTTCTTACGTAAATACACAGATGATATTTAGACGAGGATCGGCATATGGTGGGACCATGTGTACTCATAAAAAACAGGATTTTATCCCCATTGTAACGAAATCACCATTACATTGAGCAGCGATCATTACAGCGATTACCCTTAGTAGGGTTGATATCCGGTGATCTATTGAATTGTTCCCTTTTCTGTTATCAGTAGTACGAACTTAGTGGGGATACTTTTCAGTACTAACTGGTAATTATTAGTATCAAGTAATATACATGTACTGAATAATTTTCCTCACGCTTTTCAGTAGTATAAACCTAGTAGGGTTAATCCAGAAATATATTGAATTATTACCTTCATTTTCAGTAGAATAACTTTGCTGTCTTTATAACCATGTTCCACCTACATGACAGTGGTCTGCAATCATGTGATCCAGACAGTTCGGTGATTAACATTGTAAGGTTAGCATTTGGGTAGTATGAAACTCATACCCAAACGGTATTACGTAGATTTTATTGATAGATATGTATTTACACATGAAGAAAAACATACTTTATCAAGTCATCTTTCTTTGTCCTGCCTCGTCATTAATTCTGAAATTCAAACTATCCTCGGAATGTAACAACTTTGATTATTAAAACACGTGATTGAAAAAAAATCTTTCACGTCTTTAAATACCATTGTTTTTCTTCAACAGTGTCGTGAAAGAATTTCAAACGACGGCAAGCGTGAGAGAATTATCACTGATAATATCAAATCAGCTCACGCCGAGCAGCAAATAGACTTCTCAGACAAGTGCATGGCCCCCTGTCGACCGTTTCGCCGGCGTTTCCTTGTTTCCAGCAGAGAAACAATATAGTGCATGACGTCATTAAGTAAACCTAGAGGCGACAAATTTTTCAAAAGTTGAGAAAGGCATGCGACACGGCAGTGTCTTCCCACACCCTCTATTTCTCGTCTACTGGGAGCCAAAGGATGGGTGAGACGTGTCTTTTGAGCTGTTCCCTAGTCAGTCTGTCTACGACAGTACAACTTCATCTGTTTTTCCACTGAGAAGAAGATGCCTTTGCTATAGGGACCGTCTCAAAGTAGTAATAGGAACTAATAGAATACGCTTTGAAATATATTTCGTGTTTACGTTATTTTCTAAATGGTTTTTCAACAGTAAACCACTCATGAAAGAAGATACAATGAAATGTATTTGTTGAATTTAAACCTGGACTGGTTTATTGGGCTAGATGAGCTCGAGAAAACAGTAAACTATCCATGAAGGAAGACACAATGAAAAGTACTCGTATTTGTTGGATTTAAATCTGCACGAGTATATTGGGCTAGACGAGCTTATGTATATTACATGTAGACTTCACACGCCGGATCTGTGTCAAGATATGTATCTACATGTCATGATCATGACGCATGCATTAATACTGGGTGGAATGATACCCATCCGTTTTCTCTTTAAATAAATATTTTTTTCTCTTGTTGCATTATACTGCAGGGCAAATGACAACGCACAGCCATGTCTTATGGTAGCCAGAGATAATAAACGACAACGCCCCTATCTATATCCATACGAAATCTCTACTACAACAGTGTGCGTTGTACAGTTCCATCTATACTGTGAGCATCTGTTTGTAGTTAAATGCCTTACTTGGCAATATCAAAGCTGTATGACCGGGATCTGTAAATCATCGAGTTTGGACCCGACAATCCAGTGATTGTTACCCTGCAATATCATGACATGCTTAGGAATCGCTATGAAACGGTGATGGTATCAGGTGCGGTGTCTTCCGCCTCTTCGGTACCATCCAGACGAAATATTTGATGATGATGTGCATATGATTAGCTATTGGATGGTTCTGCTGATGTTGGTGGTGATGGTGCTTGTGAAGGTGATGTATCTGATACGGTATCACAACCTGTGTTTTATTTGATACGGTATCACAGCCTATGTTTTGAACCCTGTACACTGTCTTGGTAGTATTTAAAAGTAAAGTTTTATAGTCGAACCCAATTTCCAGATTCTTTCTCGGAATTGCGTGTAATGTTGAAAAAGAGACATTACGGTATTGCACTTGAGATTGCATTCTTATATAAACTATAAGTCCTATAAATGTTTTGTGATGCCAGAATTTTGAAAGTTCAAACCATCAACGGTTGAGAATGATCAGTCTCGAATTACTGCTGACAATTCCACAATTGATCATAAAGGGCATTCTCTTCCCACAGAGCTCGAGGTTACGTGTCACATCTTCCTACGAACCTCTGTTCTAATACGGCCATATTTCGCGGTTCTCCTATAATCCCCTGTCGGCAACAATGGCAGCAGATTTATTTCCCTTTTTTCTATCCAATCAGAACACCTAGATTCAACTTGACAAATGCAAGCAATGTGGAGAAACAAATATGACTTGACCGAGTTCTGTCTAGAAGAAACATTTGAGTATCGCGCTCGGGAAGTAGCTCTAGTTTTCACGATGCATCCGGAAATTACCGAGATCTTGCGGACGATCACTTTTGAAACAAGGTCGCTGATTGCACTACTAAATCTGATTGCCTCCAATCACGAGTCCCGAACACTCGCACCATGAAAGGGTCGTATTAGAACAGAGCTTACGTAGGAAGATATGACAATTAACCATTATGGAAACAGAATGCATAAAGGGAAGCATAAAAGAGATTGTTATACATCACTGAGAATCAATAACTACAGCTTGTGCCTTATATTTTTACAGCTGTTCAGTTGATCTCTACAACGGTGTTCATAACATATGAGTGAGTGAGTTTAGTTTTACGCCGCTCTCATCAATATTACAGCTATATGGCGGCGATGTGTAAATAATCGTGTCTGGACAAGACAATCCAGTGATGAACAACATGAGCATCGATCTGCGCAATTGGGAACCGATGCCATGTGCCAACCAAGTCAGCGACCGTTAGTCACCTCTTACGACAAGCCTTTTATGGCAAGCATGGGTTGCAGAAGGCCTATTCTACCCCGGGACCTTCATGGGTCACACATATAATGAGTGTATAAAGTGAATGTAAACTTTTGATGGGAAGTATTGCCGTTATACACTCACCATCTCCGGATATAACTCCTGTGATGTTCGAGTTCGTAACCACAGAAACGACAACGTTAGTTTGACCCCCAACATCATTCAGTCCAAACTCATGTCCGCAGTTTTTCACCTGTTTTTCATCCAGGTAATCAGCTGGCTTGACCTCAAATATGTCTTCACACGATACATAAAGTATGCACTCTTTGACTTTGGAAACAATTATTAATGATCTACGTTCAAAAGAGTTCGCTGTAGCCGTCAGTTGGTTATATCCGAGTTCGTTATAAAAGTATTCTACTGTAGTCAGAATCGTACGATAGATTCTGCTTTTAACAGAAATTCTCATGAAATAGAAGAGCGATTTCTTGACAATACTTATTAAACAGAAAAGTGATCATCGACCAAGAATGTGGCTATATAACCTGTAAGCAACAATGTCATGTTGCTTCGTCACATTAAAGGTCGACTGATAAATCCATGTCTCGATGAAACATTACAAGGTTAGAAAAAGTGACAAAGGTTTTCCTGGCTGAAAATAAATACAGTGCTAAAAATAAATAACGTTGTGTCCAAAATGAGCACAGCGGTTTGTTAACCTGGTGGTTAAAGCGTTCGCTTCTCTTGTCGAAGACCCGGGTCATTTTTGGTTTCTCTGTCGTGATGTTGCAGGAATATTGCTAAGTGTATAGCTAAATGCACCAACCCAAACTTACTAAAAGTAATACGAACAATGATGACGGTTATAGTAATAATAAATATAATTTTCATGCATCGTGGCCGTTTTGTATAGATCGAAACTCACGCATCGTCAAACATTAGCAAAGGCTTGTGACGTACAATCCCTGTAAATGTGATTCTGTTATGTGCCAGACACATATCAATATGATGTGTTAGACCGGGCCTGTTCTTTTGATACACATTGGTCTTCTCAAGTCAACAGCGTCATTGAATGCATAACTCCGTCTTTGGAAAAGATGCACCCGTCACGAGTAGCTTCAACTTAGTTATTGAAAGAACATCTCCCCTCTTAGAGTCACGGCCGTATTCAATTACAGTCGCATAAACGTGTTGGTGTATTTGGGGATGGTCCCTGCATGAGACTTATCTCACAGCGTTCCGGGGGACCGTTCTCTCCTTACTGTTGTCTTGGGGGTGGAACTGAGGGGAGATCACAGCGGCACTTTCCTTTGATCTCGCACTTGTGCAGGTGAAAAATACCTTTGGCCGCTCTTAAGACATGTCAACGCGATGTTTCGACACATTTTGAATACACATGTTAACAGGCGAAGGCAGCGCTCGAAGCTTTCAACGGTAGCGTTAGGCAAATACTTCACAGGAGCTGAAAATATTCGCACGTGCTAAAGTTTGGGCATCATCTTTTTCTGTAAAACTGTAAAAAGAGCTCTCATCTTTGTTCTCCTTTAGCCGAGGGAAGAAAAAAACAGGATTAGACTAATAGTCATGTCTTTCTTTGAAACTCCCCTGTGCGTCCTACGTTTGCTATACACAGCGGAATTGTGTACTGTTAGAACGAGGTGGACGAGAATATAGGAGGGAGCCCCCAGAGTCTTGAGTCAACATCACATATGTTTGTGGGGCTGAACCCAGCCTACAGCTTCATCAGGTCGGGAGAACACACACAGCGTTGTCTGCGGTTGGGAGGAGATGGCGGACGACACGCCGACGTAGGTTCGAATCCCGAAAAAATACTTCCGGGTTTGTTGTTAAATTCGTCGTTGGCATGGTATTTTGAAGGTTACGTTAGCAGCACACGACTTGGTGATGTGGCGATATGGCGATGTGGCGATGTGGCGAGAGTTTGAAACAGGCGTGTTGGATACCGGTAAACTGGTGTCTACATTGTTTGGATTTGGTTGTGTTGCTGTGTGGCTCAGTAGTAGTAGTAGTAGTAGTGGTGGTGGTAGTAGTAGTAGTAGTAGATGTAGTAGCAGTAGTAGAAGTAGTGTTGGTAGTAGCAGTAATGGAAATAGTAGTAGTAGCAGCAGCAGCAGTGGTAGTAGTAGCAGTAGCAGTAGCAGCAGCAGTAGTAGTAGTAGCAGTAGTAGTAGTAGCAGCAGCAGTAGTAGTAGTAATGGACGTAGCAGTAGCAGTAGTAGTAGTAGTAGCAGTAGTAGTAGTAGTAGCAGCAGCAGTAGCAGCAGCAGCAGCAGCAGCAGCAGTAGTAGTAGTAGTGATGGAAGTAGTAGTAGTAACGGACGTAGTAGTAGTAGAAGAAGTAGTAGTAGCAGCAGTAGTAGTTAGTGAGTGAGTTTAGTTTTACGCCGCACTCAGCAAACATTCCACCTATATGGCGGCGGTCTGTAAATAATCGAGTCTGGACAAGACAATCCAGTGACCAACAACATGAACATCGATCTGCGCAATTGGGAACTGATGACATGTGTCAACCAAGTCAACGAGCGTAACCACCCGATCCCGTTAGTCGCCTCTTACGACAAGCATAGTCGCCTTTTATGGCAAGCATGGGTTGCTGAAGGCTATTCTACCCCGGGACCTTCACGGGTCTGCAGCAGCAGTAGTAGTAATGGAAGTAGTAGCAGTAGTAGTAGTAGCAGCAGCGGCAGCAGCAGCAGTAGTAGTAGTAGTAGAAGCAGCAGCAGTAGTAGTTGTAATGGAAGTAGTAGCAGTAGTAGTAGTAGCAGCAGCGGCAGCAGCAGCAGTAGTAGTAGTAGTAGAAGCAGCAGCAGTAGTAGTTGTAATGGAAGTAGTAGCAGTAGTAGTAGTAGCAGCAGCGGCAGCAGCAGCAGTAGTAGTAGTAGTAGTAGTAGTAGTAGCAGCAGCGGCAGCAGCAGCAGTAGTAGTAATGGAAGTAGTAGCGGTAGTAGTAGTAGTAGCAGCGGCAGCAGTAGTAGTTGTAATGGAAGTAGTAGCAGTAGTAGTAGTAGCAGCAGTAGTAGTTGTAATGGAAGTAGTAGCAGTAGTAGTAGTAGCAGCAGCGGCAGCAGCAGCAGTAGTAGTAGTAGTAGAAGCAGCAGCAGTAGTTGTAATGGAAGTAGTAGCAGTAGTAGTAGTAGCAGCAGCGGCAGCAGCAGCAGTAGTAGTTGTAATGGAAGTAGTAGCAGTAGTAGTAGTAGCAGCAGCGGCAGCAGCAGCAGTAGTAGTAGTAGTAGAAGCAGCAGCAGCAGTAGTAGTAATGGAAGTAGTAGCAGTAGTAGTAGTAGCAGCAGCGGCAGCAGTAGTAGTTGTAATGGAAGTAGTAGCAGTAGTAGTAGTAGCAGCAGCGGCAGCAGCAGCAGTAGTAGTAATGGAAGTAGTAGCAGTAGTAGTAGTAGCAGCAGCGGCAGCAGCAGCAGTAGTAGTAATGGAAGTAGTAGCAGTAGTAGTAGTAGCAGCAGCGGCAGCAGCAGCAGTAGTAGTAGTAGTAGAAGCAGCAGCAGCAGTAGTAGTAATGGAAGTAGTAGCAGTAGTAGTAGCAGCAGCAGCAGCAGCAGTAGTAGTTGTAATGGAAGTAACAGTTGTAGTCGTAATAGATAAACAGTTGCAACGAGTGGAAGTAGTGGAGGTCGCGGTGGAAGTCGTAGTAATGGAGGTACCAGTATGTACCGGTATGAGCAGATATGGTATTAACGATTGTGACTGCAGTATTACAGTATCACAATAGGTACTAGTAGCAGCAGAAGTATTAATCATAGCAGTAATACTTACAGTATTATTACAGTATTAGTACTCGTAGTAGTAGTGGCAGCAATATTATTACGTCATAGTAGAAATGTTCGTACTAGCAGTTGTATTCGTAACATTCGTAGTAATGGTAGTGGTCATACGCGGTCCTGAGCATAGCGATCAGGTCACAAATCAGTTCGGCACGGACAACCCTTGGATGGGTGACCGTGTGGGCAGCTTAACTCCTGAGAGTTTCTAGGACTTCAGTCCTGCCCAACAACGAACCATATGTGATACATGTGATCTCACCTTAGGCAAGGGAGTTTGTTCATGATTGACTCTGATCATTCGGGCGCAGCAGAGAATGGGTACCCGGCGAAATAAGTCATGAGACTATTAACCATCTAGCGCCTAACAGGCACCTTTGGTTATCTGGGGTAATAATGATCAAATTGTGCGCTTTGGCAGGATATCTAGCAAATATTACAAAT
This sequence comes from Haliotis asinina, assembly GCF_037392515.1. Lineage (NCBI taxonomy): Eukaryota > Metazoa > Mollusca > Gastropoda > Lepetellida > Haliotidae > Haliotis > Haliotis asinina. The sequence goes on along the minus strand of NC_090291.1, from coordinate 46,172,697 downwards.
ATTCTCATTGTTGTTATTATTAGTAGTATTCGTAGTAGTATCAGGAGCCGTAACATTTGTTGCATGTGGTAATAACAGTAATATACTATCCAAAAGAGAGAGAGAGAGAGAGAGAGAGAGAGAGAGAGAGAGAGAGGGTGCTTCAATCATGTAAAACTCTAGTGCATGAAATTTTACACCAGTTCAGAAGGTAATGTCTATAAAACCAAGAGGATACTTTTAGATAACGGAGACGCTGAGTGCAATGGTGACGACGTAGCACAACCCCGACGTCGGGTTTCCTGGCTCTCAGCAGATTAATCTCTTTCAACCTGTTCTGTACAGTTTGACAGGATATCCTCTGAAGACCAGGCACCCTGGCTGCTGTGCTCTTACCCGTGGCAGTACATTTCGGAACTCTAGTGGCCGTATGTACCGATCTTGACTGCAGTAGTAACTGGAGGTCTGCCTGTACGGGGACGGTCATCTGTTACAGTTGTTTGGTTGCACCGAGCTGCAGGCAACGATATGTTGCTCAGACTAACATTCAATCGCCTGACAACAGAAGATTGGTAATCTCCAGCATGTATTCTTTCATTGGCGATGTTTCGTGTCGCCGAGTCAAGACGTGACGTAGTGATTTGACGTCCAAAACGAATGCCAACTTCTGAAAGTAATCTGGATTTTTATTGCCAAGTAGTGAATGCTCTTTGCTGCACAGTTTCAACTGGAAGCTGATTTCTATTGCGTCGTGGCCATGCCTTCCTAATTCTTGTAAGAAATCTCATCAAAATAAAAATTTTCAGGTAAAATCAATTTTTTTACTTGTGCAATTGTGTAAAATCATGTTATCAACACCCTTATTACATATTTTTACGATTGTTTGTGCACAATAGGTAATTAACAGATTTAAAAAATACAAATCGCCTGTGCGTTTCTTTTATGGATAGTATAGTAAAGAGCAGTAGTTGGACGGATGTAACGCGTATGAAACGTGCTGTGCGGGGACGACGGCGGGAGCAAGCGCTGGAACAGCTCATGTACATGATTACAGCCCTTACAACAACCCAAGCAATGGGTAATCCCACTTAAAGGCGGACTACGCGGCACCAGCCGTTACCCGTTTTTGGTTCTTGTTCTGGACGATGCCATTAGTGGCGTAACACGTTGCCCATATATAACTGTCCCGGTCTATAAATTCCTGGAACGAATTTCTTAACATTTGACTTTAAACAGTGACGTTTCTCTTTAAGGACACACGTGAATTCTATCACCCATCAGAAAATGGGTACCCGGTGGGATAAGCCATGGGACTATAGCCTTCTGGCACCAAACAAGTAGCTTGGGCCTTGCGTGGTAATAATGTGTTGGCGCTTTGAAAGTGTGTGGAAACATGTGCTTAATAAATGACCTTTATTATCGTTAGTTTTCAGTTTTAATGCATTTACGATTTCCGCAGCTGAGAGATGTTTTTTTCCATAGATACATCCATAATATAAGCTGACAAACAGTTGTGAATGGTTAGATAAAGATAGATTACATCTTTGGTCCCCAAACTACGTATGTGTGCCTTTAAATCACAATAAAAATACAATTTATTTCCGAAGGATTTTAACAATATCTCCAACTGTGTTATATCTCGTTATGGCATTATTCTCATTAATTACCAGTCTCCTAAGCTCCATACACAAGCATAAAACTACCCAGTGTGATTTTCTGCATCGACCACACATATCAATTCGGGGCAAAAACTCAGTGTGAATGAAGCCTGTGACAATTAACAAGTACGAAAGTTCGGCATGGCAATCCGATAGATTCCCTAACCCGCTGTCTTTAAATCCCAAGTGACAAAACAAATATTCGTAAAAAAATCACTAATGAGCCTTGTGGATTTGATGCAGCTAGATTTAACAGCTTCGGCAAAAAGCCCGCTGATAATTAGCGATTTCCCATCTGACTCGGCGATCCCACTGCCGCCATCTTTGCCGGAACTTCAATGTTTTCTACCTCCAGGGAGAAGAGCTCAAATCGAAATTGACTAGCGCAACAAATTAGGATCGTATTATCTCCCCTGATACACAATCGTGATGCGTGTAATAAACAGATAAAGCGTGTAGCATAGGACGATATGCTATTACAGAAAAGCCCCCCGCTAACCAATAGCAAGCAATATACAAAGTGATTCATTCACAGGGCTTTTATAATAATTACTTCTGGACAAATAGGTGTCTGGAAAACGTCAGATGATTCCGTGAGCGAAATGAACAGTGTCGCTGTCAAATTTGTCAAATGGTTTAAGACATTTGACAATACTCCTAATAGCTTTTGAACAAGACAGTGTGGTTATAAGGTGCCATGTTACAACATTGGGTCCTTTGTTCAGGATAAACAAGGGAGAAATAGTTGGATGTAGTAATGGCGGAAACGTTAGAAGATGTATCATGGCGCTCACGCTAGTCCGAGGTCAAGGTCAGTACTTCGGGGCTCAACGCTTTACCAAGGTTATTTGTATAAAACATTGTCTATATTGGCGTTTGAGTCAGTAAAGCGCGAAGGGATTTCATGATAAAGACTTATGGGTATTTTCAATTTGAAATGTCTCTATGGCGAGAATCAATCCCACAATATGCTCGTGGTAAATGAACAGTGAAATATAACTGAGATAAGGTAGGTGGATATCAGAGAAATATCAAGAGAGAATTAGGGGAAATATGTTTATTGACAATACTGAAATGAGCAGGCTCATGCTCACACGTCGGCGAGAGAGATACCAGCAATGATGGATAACACGGTCGAACGACAGGTTACACGAATATGATAGACAGGCAATAACTGTGAATTACTTGTAACAGTGAGTTGCGTGTTACGCCCTTTCAGCAGTATTTCAGCAATGTTACAGAGGGGACATCACAAGTCGGCTTCACATATTGTAATTACGTGGGGAATCGAACCCGGGTCTTCGGCGCGACAAACGAACGAGTGATTGACAAGTACAAAGTGTGTATTTTCTTCTTTCATTTATTTGCGTGATTGTCAAATAAATTAGGATTTAATATGTGAATTACCAATGGCTAGAGTTCTGCTTGTTGTCTTACGTCTCATTCAACAATATTCCAGCTATATTGCAAATGATAATGTCTGGACCAGACAAGCGGGTAATCAACATCATAAAATAGAGTCACAGGAAACATGAATGATTGACAGATAGCTCATTACTGATAGGAAGAGTGCCATGTAACAGGAATGATTCACAGGGGCTTCACACATTGCGCCCATGTGGGGAATCGAACCGGGGCCTTCGGCGTGACGAGCGAACGCTTTGACCACTGGGGTATCTCACCGGCCTGTTGCGCTTGTGACTTTTGGGGATAGGTGTACCGGTTTAAAAAACAACAACAACGATTCTTTCACATTAACTATTGATTTACATTTATTGAATCATGTTTTTCTTTAGTATATCTATTATGATTTCTTCATTTCGAATACGTCATATAATGTTCTTTACCCAATATGGTATCAAATCGTATCTATAACTCCCACGCTTTGATGCTGAACGCGTTTTTAATGTACCCAAAGCAACGTTCCATGCCGTTTGACAGAACCTCCACACGTACTTCTCATAAAAACGTTCTCTGACGAGGAAATTACGCATTTTGTGATGTGACTTAATAATTAATTTCTTATGCATTTATTCTGTCTTTATCATTTGACATACGACCAGGCAAATGCTCAGCGATAAATATGTTATCTGTTGGACAATGATGCGCCACCGTTGGGTAACCATCGAGTTAACAACAGCTGCTATGTACAACGCACAACCACTGTACTTAAGATTGTAGACATCAATAAAAATCAAGATTACAAGGAACACGATCAAGGATGTCTCATACAGTGTAAGGCGTGATTAAGCGATAAATATTCATAATCTTGAGATGATTGGAATGATTGCCTTTTCAAGTACACAGATACCATTGAGGTACATATATTAATAGTGATATAACATAAAATTTGAAGCAAGCTGTTGAAGTTTTCAAATAAAGGCAATATCAATGTTTAATAAATCAAATACACAATACGATCTGTGAAGTAGTCATATTTGTATTGGGAACAAACAGGATTTTCGTAATGAAAAAAACATTCGGCACTGGGGATGTAAAACATAGTTCTGCTTACTAATATTAAACATGAAGTGGTTAATATTTAAATTGTTAAAGGAAAAATAATATTTCAACGACTCTTTGGGGGCTCATACATTATCAGGAACAACTCAGCTATAACAAAGGAACAATGTATTCTGAGTCTCTTCGTTATAAACAAAGTGGCGGTATGCTGCATGTACAATCATTAGAATGAGTGGGAAATATATTTTACATTGAAACAGAGAAGAAAAAAATAAGCCTCTCTTATTTTATTCTATCATAGAATTGCGTTGTATCTTAAAATATCTATCAAATATTTATTATAGCATTATTACATCTACAAAAATAACATCATCATCATCATCATCATCACGGACATTAAGAGCAATCACTTTCTCATGGTATCATTATCATCACTGTCGCCACCAAGGTCATCATGATTATGATGATGATCTTCATCAGTATCATCATCATTAACATTAAATTAATCTTTATCTCATCACCTCATGATATTCACCCTTATCGTTACCACAATAAAACAACTTGTAACACGAACCATGAGATGGTGACCAGTTGTTTGATGGCACTGCACACCCGACGCTATCGAGAATCCCATCAAAGTACAAGCCCTTAAGGAAAATATGGCAGCCTTGACAAATGGCAAATAATTATAAATTCATCTCATTCATAACAACGGCGACATGGAATTATCCGCCAGTATCTGGAATTATGATATTTTCCCATCATAAATCAACTCCGTGTTGTATCAAAGGACATCCTTTTTATTTAAAATCAGTCCGCTATTTGGACAAAGGCCAAACGTACACGCAGGACATGTCCAAATAATGCAAGTCTCGCGGGACCACCGCGAGAGTTTCGGATGGATTAATGGCGGCAGGCAAAAGCAAATAGTAAACGTAGACCACGCGTCAATCCCCCGCGCGGGCTTTGTGGTGATACAATCGCTATATCCCTGGTCAACTTTCTTAATGTGGACTACAATGTTTAGTTGTATACAAAAGCATTACAAGTGCGGGTCTTCATGGGGGGTGAAAAAAGGGTCTGGTTCTGGCGATTGTTGCGAATATGGAGTGAGTATGGTTTTACACCGCTTTTAGAAATAGTCCTACAACGGAACCAAAAAATCTGCTTCTGTACTCATGTGGGAAATCAAACTCAAGCCTCAAAGTGACCAATTAACGCTTTAGTCATTGGGCCACCTCAAATTTCTATATCAAGGGATAGAAACACTTTATCTCCTCCATTGCCCTAAAGAGCTGTACACAAAATGTACACCGCGATATACAATGATATGTCTGTCAGAAAGCTGGGATCAACAAGGATATTGCAGATATATACATTTCCTTATGTACCTGATACAGATGTGATTGCTGGTAAGGGTCTTAACATATATATATATATATATATATATACCCCACATTTGTGAACGCGTTCAGATTGTTATAAGATTGCATTATTCCAAACCTGGCCCCGATTTCTTGAAGCAAACTTAAGCTTTTACCCAAACTGAGCTGACAATTTGAAACAGCTGAATTTTTTAACTCAGCTGGGTTTCTGAAATAAATATGCCTAAACAACTTAAGTAATGCATCCAACAAACTTAAACTGTCTACCAAATTTGATTTAAGTTAAATATCGATATCGATCCAGTATGGGAAATGCATTTTCCTGCATTTTCTCAAATTTGAATAAAAACTCCAAGGTAAGTCAACTCAGACTTAAGCTTGTTTCGAGAAACTGAAAGTCCCAGTATTGAGTTCATTTGTTCTCAGCTTAGTATAAACATCAAGATATTCTCACTCTAGTCAAAGCATATAAAACAATAGTCTCCAAGAAACTACTCTGTCTCGATTGAGCCTTGCACGGCTTAGTTGTACATGCTGAGCGGTACATCTGTTCATATACATATAACTCATCGTATATTTGGTTTATTACACTTTCTAAGTGACGTGTCATATTTGTCCTCTATCTAAGCGGCATTGTGCATTTCATAGTTATGTACCTTGTTTGTCACATAAGGCACACACCAAAGATTTGCATGTTAGCTATTTTGTAGTTGCAAAAATATTTGTGTAGAAAGTCTGAAACCGCATCGTAACATTGAGGACGCTAACTACAAGCGTAAATACGAGCTCTGGGAAAAAATGCTGTTTCCTGTAAAAACTGATTAAGGTTTAGTAATATTGTCACTTTCACTGTTATCACATTTGCGCAAAATCACGAATAAAGTTTCAAAATGTAGAATTTTAATTTGGGTTTAAAATTAAAAGGATACCGAAACAAAAACTACTTAAAACTTTAGAGTAACCACAAAGGTTGTACAACTGGTCATATTGAAGTAAATCTTATTTTTAAGAACCAAGAGGCCCCCATCGCAACCCTCACATACAGGTGGAGTTGCATTAAGCATTATGGGCGGCTGTGCAAACAACATTGTCTTTAGATGCCGGTAGTTTTTGTGTCGTTACTCCCTCTGAAATCCCACATCGACAGTTGAAGATTTCTCAGTTGAAAAGCCGCGAGAATTTTATAGCGGATTCGTGCTTAATGAGGGTCGGTGAAGATGGAACTGAAATTGACATGAAAGAGCTACCATCTGTCAGATCTGAAATGACTCTGTGTACATGTCGCCAGAACCTTGTCTATAGCGCAAATGGCAAGCGCAGAACATGTGGCTTAATGCGCATGTCAACTACAGGTCTTGTTTATAACAGCTCGTTGTCAGTCGTGGACATGTGATGTCGATTTCATGGGATTTTGATAACGACATCCAATGTCAGTTTTGACATACGAGGTTATTGATTTCAAATCGTGATTTATGTGTGACGGATTTCAAGTGTCAGTGTCAGCGTGTTTACAGACGGATTAGCCGTGTTGGTGTAACTGTTGCATGTTTGTCATGATAATGTATTCATCCATTATCCTTTTCTCTCACTCCCACTCACTGAACCATTAATGATATTTATGAGTGTCATTTAATGACACATGGACACGTGGGCTTGTCCACAACTATTGATCTAAGAAATAAGTGACAAAACGTGAACGGATTATAAAGTCAGCCATGGCATCCGTCCTTTGTATGTTTTTAGAGATTCACACAAAGATGCGTGTGATCTTTTGTTAAGATTGCAGCATTTGGTCAGTTTCCTGTCTACTGGGAATATGCTTAACCGGTTCTACCGCGTGGTTTAACAGATTGTACCCCATGCCGTGAAATCTTTCTTGGATATGTAAGGATGGGAGAACAAAAGAATATGTTTGAATAAAAACAATTGGAATCGCTAATTGGACCCCCACCCCACCCACCCACCCACCCACACTCACAAGTACACACACACACAGCCGCACGCCCACCGCCCTCTCTGTGCCATCCATCTACCCATTCACTTACTTCATCCCTCATTCACTCATTCACTCATTCACTCATTCACTCAACCACTCACCCACTCATGTTAAAACACGGCACATCAGTATTCGGGTTATCCTGAAATCCCTTCTACAACGACATGACATTATTTAGAATTTGAAAGAATGTCAATCTAATTTGGGTCTGAATATCTTCATCTGAGCAGAGCAACATAAATCCCTGACTTGAATAAAATAGTTATTTTTATATGTTTTTTCATGTGAACGCGTGTGACATTGGAAGTGCTGATACAGTCGTGGAAGTTGGTTTTAATTACCACCCTTGTTAGACAGGATGATTTTAATTACTAAAGTTGGAGAATAATGGCAGGCATGCATTAGTTTCGCATTAAAACTGACAATCAAACACTGATTCATTTTGTGTGAGATTGTTATTGGTTTTAGCAGACAACGTGTCGTCAAAAACAAGCTGAATTGATACACATAATCACAGCAATGTGTTGCAGTTCACGCGAAATCATCGACATGGGATTCGCTCTGGATAATCTAAAGCCGCATGGTTGTTTCATGTCTGAGATTAAAATCTAATTCATTTTATAATATTGTTGTTAAAAATTAATTTCAAAATCACCAGAATTGAAATTTGAATGTCACTTCATTAATCCATATCAAAATCTTTGTTCATTAAGCCATAAAATCGATCTGGCCATTCATGATGAACAGTCCCAGGTTAGGTGGCTAATTATAACGTATGGAATCCTAGAAGGGACATTGTCGCGCTTTCGCATTGTCGCGCTTTGGTTAATTTGCCTCATTTTGCTTGCTTTTTTGAGAGGCGACAATGCCACGACGCAACACTGTCCCTTCTAGGATTCCATACAGGATCGGGTGGTCAGGCTTGCTGACTTGGTTGACACATGTCATCCTTTCCCATTTGCATAGTGCGATGCTCATGCCGTTGATCACTGGATTACCTCTGAGTGCGGTGTAAAACTAAATCACTCCCGATGAGGCACAAACATATAGTGTTATATTCATGAGGTAGACGTAACAGTGGTGACGTCAAATACAGTAACACACAAAACAAAATATTTATATATTTAATATACCAACACGTTCAAACTTATGTACACAATGAAAATAATAATTTAATCATTTTGTTTTGTCAATAGTATACAGTGAATAACGTTAAACAGTTCAGTCTGTGTGAAGCATGTCCACACAACATAAGTCAGATGTATTCACAACATTTCATCTGTAACATGAAATAAAATAAATTACTTTCACTAATGAAACCTTTAAGGTATGATCTTTCATAAAGCTTCCTTTTCACTATCATGACGCATGATAAATCGATGGTAATCAATAAATCATTGATGTTTTTCATTTATTGAATTATATTGAAACGTTTAAGCCCCGTGGCATGTAGGCAGCAGCCTTTCAACCTAATGAGTATACGTTTTCAGCAATATTTTATCCACACCGCTGCAATGAAAGGTTCCTCAAGGTATACTTGTGAGGAGGTAACTCCTGATTATTGGCGCACTAAGCGGGGGTGCTACCTCCTTATGTCAGAACAAAGTGACGAAACATTCTGTTTTTCTGTGACTCATATTCTTATCGCCTACGCTGTTAGCACTATTCAATGTCTTTTAGACAATTGGAATCTGTGGACGTGGGCCACGCAGGTGGGGTGGAACTGCCATGGGATGACGGTTACCCGGATGTAGAGCTGGATGACCCGGATGTATATTCCGAAGTTGAGCCTCTAAGGGGTCAACATGTCCGATTGTTCCTCCAGGCGATATACCCGGACGGCCTGGGAGGGTATTGGAGGGAATGGCGTTGAGGAGTTGTTCCTGCTGTTGTAGAGTGTTCACGTTGCTTCCACCTTGTACGTTGTGAATACTTGCAGTATTCGTGTGTTGTCCCGGTGCAATGCCCGTTCCCTGGTTTGATGCACTTATAGTACTAGAGGCAGTTCCTTGTCTTGTAAGACTTTGTCGCACTGTACCAGGTCCAAGGCCTAACGGACTAGCTCCCCGAAGGGCTGGGTGTATTCCGGAGCTAAGGGCCTGTTGCAGCGCTGGGTGTGCTCCCTGAAGAAGCGCGGGGTGGACACTCTGTTGCAGAGCAGGATGAAGTCCGCGTTGAAGAGCTGGATGAAGACCACGTTGAAGAGCAGGATGAAGACCTACAGCAGGCTGGGGTCCTGCAAATCGCGGATCTTGCTGACCTGAGGGGCTGCTGAGAGGTTGTTGTGCTCCGATCTGGTTCTGGTTGTTGAGCGAGCCTGCACCACTGATGCTTCTTGACTGAGAGTTTACATTAGCCGAGTTGATGAATTGTTGTCGCTGTTGTTGATCATTGAGGTTGAAGGTCTGTTGTTGTATGCCTCCATTGTCTGAGGTGGGCTGGAAACCAGTTCTGTCGATTTGACCTCTTATGCCAATTCCTCTTGGATCCAAACCCATCTGCAATTGGCGCCTAGGATCCATTTGCCCCATAGCTATTCTGGGGTCCACGCCCATACGTCCTGAAGCCAATCTTGGATCCATGCCCATCCTTCCTGAACCCAATCCAGGGCCCATGACCATTTGCCCTGAAGCCATTCTGGGGTCCACTCCCAACTGTGATAAACCCATTCTGGCGCCCATCCCCATCTGCCCAGGAGCCATCCTGGGGTCCACGCCCATTTGTGATGAACCCATTCCGGAACCCATGTCCATCTGTCCAGGAGCCATTCCGGGGCCCATGACCATACGTCCTGAAACCATTCTGGGGTCCATGTCCATCCTTCCTTGACCCATTCTTGGATCCATGACCATCTGTCCCGGTATGCCTGACGAAATTCCAGACCTCCTGCCACTGAGTCCCTGATTAAACCCAGGTTGTGCTGAACCGAACCCCAGATCAGGTCCAGATGGCCTGGCCTGAATCCCAGGATTAGTGGATCCAGGAAGTCTGGGGTCCATCCCCATCGACATTCTACCCAACCTGGGGTCCATTCCTGGCATCCCTCTGCCCATTCCCAGTGCAGCTGGGCCGCGCACACCGCCAGGCATGCCAAGGCGCAAACGGGGAATAAACTGGGCATGGATATCTGAACATAGTACCACAAAGAAAATCAGCTGATGGAGGGGGACCATTCTGAAAAACAAGCATTAAATTCATAAATAACAGCATGGCACCCTCCTCCTCCTCATCAGCATCATAATCATCATCACCATTATGTACTTTGAAATATATTTCTGATAAGCGTTATTTTCAGATCGGTTCATACAGTAATAATTGTAATCGTTTTCCTTTGATTTCTTCCTTATGTCGTCGAGCAGGAAACAGTGCAACAAAGCGATATCTACTAAGCTGTAATCATATGTATGTTACTCCTGTGTTAGAGTATGACAGAAAAAATGTTCTGTTCACAGATCACATTCTGTGTAACATTATAAAAGTAACTAGTATAAGTATAGTAACATTATAAAAGTAACTACAGGGAAACCAAAGTGCAACGTGTTTGTCTTTAAAAATTGAAAGAACAGTTGTTTAATTTGCATATTTCAGTTCCCCCATCACTTATTTCTACAACAGTGTGTGAAAAGTAATATGTGACTGGGTAATAATTTGGGTCAATCAAGACTGGTATGGAATTAATTTGCACCCATAATGTCCCCGTGAATTGTTTTAAATCGTGGTGTAAAAGCAACTGCTGGACGTTTAAGACAAGGCCGCATACATCAGCAGGTGGGTATTGTGCGATTCTGAAAGTTTAATTTCAAATAATATTTTGATGAATATAACCATACGGAAATAGTCTTTGAAATTTGACATTTTCTTTTGGATATAATGTCGTTAACATAGATATACTTAAATGAAAATCAAAGATCCTTAAGCCTTTGCTCGTTAGTTTTAGAAGTAGTTTGTATATTGCAATAATGAGTATATTACTGAGAACCAACAGTTCAGCGCACTATATGAGATGGCTATATGAGATATATATGAACCTCAAATTATATTAGATTGCCCAAATATCTTATATCCAGATTTGGTTAGGGAAAATATATCAGATAAGTAGATTGAACGTAAATATATGAATTTATTTACACTGATAGATAAAACAATAAATTGAAAGTGTAAAAACAGAAAAATGAGAAATGGACTCACCTTATTCAGCGAACATCCACAATTCCGTGTGTAGTTGTGTGGAGTTGTATTAACGGATAAGGAGAGAGAGAGTCGCCCCGTCTTATACTACTGTCGTATGCGTCATAAATGAAATCTACATCTGCAATTAATTACACACCTATTTCACGGTGATTGATTACTGTGAATGTGTCAACAGTCATTATAAGGATGGTATCTGAAAGGGAGATAATATTATAGGACTGGAGGCTGGTATTATGGACACACTGACGCTTCTTCGACAAGTGACGTCACTGATTGAATGGGTCTTCCTGGTTGATTGAAGGGGATACCCGGAAGGTATAGATGACATGTGGTCATAAATACGCCGACGTGGACAAATTAATTCTTAAAATACACTTGCTTTACCTTCTTTTGATAGCGTTACACACTCCGTGGAATCTAACGAGCATTTTCACGGTAATATTAAAGCATAACTGTAGTTGGTTTCAATTTTCGATTGATTTCATGCATAATTTCATGACTTTGACCACAACATCAGTTTGTGTTAAACGTATTGGATGGGAAATTTCATGTAAATACATTTCGGAGAAAAGACACCATATAATTTCTATCATATATTATGCAACAGGATTTACGTATTACTCGTCAATATTGTTTGTTCAGTAACAGCAGCAAATTTCAGTGAGAACATATGTAGAATATTTAAGATGATTTCTTTTAAAATCTTGAATTATTCCCTAAAGCAAGATGACGAATACAAGTCGTCTCATACACATGTATATAAGATGACTGGCAAAATATCTAGTTATGTTCACATGTTTACTTTTGGCAAGATTTTTCAATCACTGTATAGATGCATTTATAGGGATTTTTTTTAAATTGCGCTGTATTCGATATCACCTCAGTCTGTTTAAATCTGCACATACAATCACTGTTTTCCTGAAACCACTTTTCATTCTTTTTGTACTAGGCCGCTATGTCGTGTTTAAATCGTATTTTCGGAAAACGTTGTGTGTTTTTCAAAGTGAGAAGTATATACGTTAAAAGTATAAGTCTTACACTTCCGGTAGAGTTCATTAGCACGTGACGTGCAGTCTCTACCCTGACGTGTGACACGTGGTCACACACGTCAGCAATATGTCTATATTGTAAAATTATAATACAAGATAAAATGTGTTATTCGTTAGTTAATGCTGTGTGATGATAATTACGTTCTTGGCGTAAAATGATTTACATCGCACGGAAATACGTTGATTTCTTAATCGAAAATGTCCTAATATTAACAGTTAATTACATGGTTTGAAGTGCGTGCATTACATCAGGCTGATTTGTGGACAGCCATCATATTTCTAAACTATGTCATACATGTATCAGCAGTTGTGTTTGGTAAACATTCTGAATCAGACTGAAATAGGTTGGATACATGAGATGAGATGACACTGTCTGGAGTACGCCTGAGTGGCCAGCCACATCCAGTGTCAGCAGCATACACCGGGATGAACGGACAGTGTCTAGATAAAATAGGGTACAATAGGTGGACGACAGTGTCAGGGGGATCAATGAAACACTTGAGTTGACTGATAAGACACTGGACACACCGGAATCAACTGACACTGTCTGGAGTTCGTCTAAGTAAGTAATTGAACACTGAAATCTGAGAAGTTTATTCAACTTTGGATTAATGTTGTTTAACAAAACGATCATAATTTCAAATCTCTATTAATGGTTTGTATTACAGGGGTGATGGTGTGGGGGTGTGGCGGGGGTGGGTGTGGGGGTGTGGCGGGGGTGGGGTGGGGGTGGGGGTGGTACTTGCTGTAGTTGGAACAGTGAAACAAATGCACGCGCAGTGCGTGATGTGAGTTAACGTAGACCACCGTAGAAACCAGCTCTTCTTGGTCACGGGTTTCCTTTCATTAAGCATAACCCCTTATAATACAAACCTATAATAGCGATTTAAAACTGTGATCGTTTATTGCACAACACATATCCAAAGGTAAATAAGGTCCTCAGAATTTTATTGTTCAGTTGGCACCGTAAAGATACGAGGATTCGCGATTTTAATGTCACTTTATTTCATTTACTTTTTTTTGTTTAAAGCGAAATTCATCAGTACGTTGTCAGTGCAAACAGACTGTAGATGGTCTGACGCTGTCTAGATTCAGTGGGATCCTCTGGGTAGACTCTCACTATCAAGATCAAATAATCAGACGCGAATGACTGACGTGTCCTGAATCTATTCATTCCTGTCACATATATTTACAATCTTCAATGATATAATTGACGAACAATACAGTATGTTGATTCAGTTCACCTATGACGGCATTTCAACAGTCTTTACTATTTAGCCACACGTACTATACTGATATAAAAATTTTAATTTGGGTGCCCCCATTCCCATCACACCGTGCTAAATAAAAGTAAACCCCCTAGTTTAGTGATGCCTGAAATATAATAGTGAATATATTGTTCATTCCTGATGCATTACATAGATAGATCTATACATAGATAGATAGATAGATACATAGATAGATAGATAGATAGATATAGGATATTTATGTAGCGCACTTATCCACGCACTAGTGCATGCTGAAAGCGCTCAATACCCGTAATATACGGGTATTACAACTATCTTTTCGGACTCAAGTATGTTCTGCGATTGCACCGATGCTGTATCTTTTTCACCAAATGTGACGGCTTTCGTGTTTTGATGAGCAATTCTTCTGCCATTGCATGCTTTTGAAGATGTACACGGACAGGATATGCCCACTTTGTGGCGAACAGCTGGAATCATCGCTATCTGATAATTATTCATCATGCGCATGATAGATTCGGAAACGTAAAACGACTGTTTTTATGAAACAGATTATTGACAGTATCAGTTCACGTTAAATATATAATAATGCACAACGCAATAATGTTTATATTATATTGGCGGTTGACGTCATGTGGTTAAAGCGTTCGCTTGTCACGCCGAACGGCTCTGTTCGATTTCCCACGTGGTTTGAATGCGTGAAGCCTACTTCTGGTGTCCGCCTCCTTGATACAGCTATTGGCATGTTGCTCTTCTTCACATTTACATCTTCACCAAAATACTCAGGCCAGAACTATTTCCGGCAAAGTTTGTATTACTCGTTCACATGACCATATATAAGGAATGTATATATCTGTCACCGTGTAATTGATATGACTGATTGACTGCTGTTGAACACGGCAACACACAAGGAAACGCGGGAATTGCCTCGTGGGATATTCAATGCTGAAATGTTATCTGATGTTTGACCTATCCGACACAGCTCTCGATTAGCGAGACTGAATGTTATCGTGTGATGTACAAAGCTCCGTCCCTACAGCTGAACAATAAATACGCTCCGTAAAAATATACACATGTGTATATTTGTAAAATTTGAATACCAAAACACGAAAGTGTGGAAGGTAATCATGCTGTAGTCTCAGTTTACTTCATCTTTGGAGACGCTATGATCTTTGTTGATGATACTTTCATCTTTGTCGATGATACTTTCATCAACGTGGAAGATGCTGTCATCTTTGTTGACGATACTTTCATCTTTGTCGATGATACTTTCATCAACATGGAAGATGCTGTCATCTTTGTTGATGATACTTTCATCAACGTGGAAGATGCTGTCATCTTTGTTGACGATACTTTCATCAACGTGGAAGATGCTGTCATCTTTGTTGATGGTACTTTCATCATTGTTGATGATACTTTCATCAACGTGGAAGACGCTGTCATCTTTGTTGATGATGCTTTCATCAACGTGGAAGATGCTGTCATCTTTGTTGATGATACTTTCATCAACGTGGAAGACGCAGTCATCTTTGTTGATGATACTTTCATCAAAGTAGAAGACGCTTTCACCTTTGCAGATGATACTTCCATCAATGTGGAAGATGCTGTCATCTTTGTTGATGATACTTTCATCAAAGTGGAAGATACTTTCATCTTTGTCGATGATACTTTCATCAAAGTGGAAGATGCTGTCATCTTTGTTGATGATACTTTCATCAACGTGGAAGATGCTGTCATCTTTGTTGATGATACTTTCATGAACGTGGAAGATGCTGTCATCTTTGTCGATGATACTTTCATCAACGTGGAAAATGCTGTCATCTTTGTCGATGATACTTCCATCAACGTGGAAGATGCTGTCATCTTTGTTGATGACACTTTCATCAACGTGAAAGATACTTTCATCTTTGTCGATGATACTTTCATCAACGTGGAAGATGCTGTCATCTTTGCAGATGATACTTCCATCAACGTGGAAGATGCTGTCATCTTTGTTGATGACACTTTCATCTTTGTTGATGACACTTTCATCTTTGTTGATGATACTTTCATCAAAGTAGAAGACGCTGTCATCTTTGCAGATATCACTTTCATCAACGTGGGACATGATTTCATCTTTGTCGATGATACTTTCATCAACGTGGAAGATACTTTCATCTTTGTCGATGATACTTTCATCAAAGTAGAAGACGCTGTCATCTTTGCAGATAGTACTTTCATCAACGTGGGACATGATTTCATCTTTGTCGATGATACTTTCATCAACGTGGAAGATACTTTCATCTTTGTCGATGATACTTTCATCAAAGAAGAAGACGCTGTCATCTTTGCAGATAATACTTTCATCAACGTGGGAGATGATTTCATCTTTGTTGATGATACTTTCATCAACGTGGATGATACTTTCATCTTTGCACATGATACTTCCATCAACGTGGAAGATGCTGTCATCTTTGTTGATGATACTTTCATCAACGTGGAAGATGCTGTCACCTTTGCAGATGATACTTCCATCAACGTGGAAGATGATACTTTCATCAACGTGGAAGATGCTTTCATCTTTGTCGATGATACTTTCATCAACGTGGATGATACTTTCATCTTTGTCGATGATACTTCCATCAACGTGGAAGATGCTGTCATCTTTGTTGATGATACTTTCATCAACGTGGAAGATACTGTCATCTTTGTTGATGATACTTTCATCAAAGTAGAAGGCGCTGTCATCTTTGCAGATAATACTTTCATCAACATGGGAGATGATTTCATCTTTGTCGATGATACTTTCATGAACGTGGCAGATACCTTCATCTTTGGTGATGATACTTTCATGAACGTGGAAGATGCTGTCATGTTTGCAGATGATACTTCCATCAACGTAAAAGATGCTGTCATCTTTGTGGATGATACTTTCATGAACGTGGATTATACTTTCATCTTTGTTGATGACACCTTCATCTTTGTTGATGATACTTTCATCAACGTGGATGATACTTTCATCCTTGTTGATGATACTTTCCTCAACGTGGAAGATGCTGTCATCTTTGTCGATGATACTTTCATCAAAGTAGAACACACTGTCATCTTTGCAGATAACACTTTCATCAACGTGGGAGATGATTTCATCTTTGTTGATGACACTTTCATCAACGTGGATGATACTTTCATCTTTGTTGATGATACTTTCATCAAAGTAGAAGGCGCTGTCATCTTTGCAGATAATACTTTCATCAACGTGGGAGATGATTTCATCCTTGTCGATGATACTTCCATCAACGTGGAAGATACTGTCATATTTGTCGATGATACTTTCATCAAAGTAGAAGGCGCTGTCATCTTTGCAGATAATACTTTCATCAACGTGGAAGATACTTTCATCTTTGTCGATGATACTTTCATCAACGTGGAAGATGCTGTCATCTTTGTCGATGATACTTTCATCAACGTGGAAGATACTGTCATCTTTGTTGATGATACTTTCATCAAAGTAGAAGGCGCTGTCATCTTTGCAGATAATACTTTCATCAACATGGGAGATGATTTCATCTTTGTCGATGATACTTTCATGAACGTGGCAGATACCTTCATCTTTGGTGATGATACTTTCATGAACGTGGAAGATGCTGTCATGTTTGCAGATGATACTTCCATCAACGTAAAAGATGCTGTCATCTTTGTGGATGATACTTTCATGAACGTGGATTATACTTTCATCTTTGTTGATGACACCTTCATCTTTGTTGATGATACTTTCATCAACGTGGATGATACTTTCATCCTTGTTGATGATACTTTCCTCAACGTGGAAGATGCTGTCATCTTTGTCGATGATACTTTCATCAAAGTAGAACACACTGTCATCTTTGCAGATAACACTTTCATCAACGTGGGAGATGATTTCATCTTTGTTGATGACACTTTCATCAACGTGGATGATACTTTCATCTTTGTTGATGATACTTTCATCAAAGTAGAAGGCGCTGTCATCTTTGCAGATAATACTTTCATCAACGTGGGAGATGATTTCATCCTTGTCGATGATACTTCCATCAACGTGGAAGATACTGTCATATTTGTCGATGATACTTTCATCAAAGTAGAAGGCGCTGTCATCTTTGCAGATAATACTTTCATCAACGTGGAAGATACTTTCATCTTTGTCGATGATACTTTCATCAACGTGGAAGATGCTGTCATCTTTGTCGATGATACTTTCATCAACGTGGAAGATGCTGTCATCTTTGTTGATGATACTTTCATCAACGTGGAAGACGCTGTCATCTTTGTTGATGATGCTTTCATCAACATGGAAGATGCTGTCATCTTTGTTGATGATACTTTCATCAACGTGGAAGATGCAGTCATCTTTCTTGATGATACTTTCATCAACGTGGAAGACGCTGCCATCTTTGTTGATGATACTTTCATCAACGTGGAAGATACTTTCATCTTTGTCGATGATACTTTCATCAAAGTAGAAGACGCTGTCATCTTTGCAGATGATACTTCCATCAACGTGGAAGATGCTGTCATCTTTGTTGATGATACTTTCATCGACGTGGAAGATACTTTCATCTTTGTCGATGATACTTTCATTATCGTGGAAGATGCTGTCATCTTTGTTGATGATACTTTCATCAACGTGGAAGATGCTGTCATCTTTGTTGATGATACTTTCATCAACGTGGAAGATGCTGTCACCTTTGTTGACGATACTTTCATCAACGTGGAAGACGCTGTGATCTTTGTTGATGATACTTTCATCAAAGTAGAAGACGCTTTTACCTTTGCAGATGATACTTTCATCAATGTGGAAGATGCTGTCATCTTTGTCGATGATACTTTCATGAACGTGGAAGATGCTGTCATCTTTGTCGATGATACTTCCATCAACGTGGAAGATGCTGTGATCTTTGTTGATGACACTTTCATCAACGTGAAAGATACTTTCATCTTTGTCGATGATACTTTCATCAACGTGGAAGATGCTGTCACCTTTGCAGATGATACTTCCATCAATGTGGAAGATGCTGTCATCTTTGTTGATGATACTTTCATCAACGTGGAAGATACTGTCATCTTTGTCGATGATACTTTCATCAAAGTAGAAGACGCTGTCATCTTTGCAGATATCACTTTCATCAACGTGGGAGATGCTGTCATCTTTGTTGATGATACTTTCATCAACGTGGAAGATGCTGTCACCTTTGCAGATGATACTTCCATCAACGTGGAAGATGCTCTGATCTTTGTTGATGATACTTTCATCAACGTGGAAGATGCTGTCATCTTTGTCGATGATACTTCCATCAACGTGGAAGATGCTGTCATCTTTGTTGATGATACTTTCATCAAAGTAGAAGGCGCTGTCATCTTTGCAGATAATACTTTCATCAACGTGGGAGATGATTTCATCTTTGTCGATGATACTTTCATCAACGTGGAAGATACTTTCATCTTTGTTGATGATACTTTCATCAACGTGGAAGATACTTTCATCTTTGTCGATGATACTTTCATCAAAGTAGAAGACGCTGTCATCTTTGCAGATAGTACTTTCATCAACGTGGGACATGATTTCATGTTTGTCGATGATACTTTCATCAACGTGGAAGATACTTTCATCTTTGTCGATGATACTTTCATCAAAGAAGAAGACGCTGTCATCTTTGCAGATAATACTTTCATCAACGTGGGAGATGATTTCATCTTTGTTGATGATACTTTCATCAACGTGGATGATACTTTCATCTTTGCACATGATACTTCCATCAACGTGGAAGATGCTGTCATCTTTGTTGATGATACTTTCATCAACGTGGATGATTCTTTCATCTTTGTTGATGATACTTTCATCAACGTGGAAGATGCTGTCACCTTTGCAGATGATACTTCCATCAACGTGGAAGATGATACTTTCATCAACGTGGAAGATGCTTTCATCTTTGTCGATGATACTTTCATCAACGTGGATGATACTTTCATCTTTGTCGATGATACTTCCATCAACGTGGAAGATGCTGTCATCTTTGTTGATGATACTTTCATCAACGTGGAAGATACTGTCATCTTTGTTGATGATACTTTCATCAAAGTAGAAGGCGCTGTCATCTTTGCAGATAATACTTTCATCAACATGGGAGATGATTTCATCTTTGTCGATGATACTTTCATGAACGTGGCAGATACCTTCATCTTTGGTGATGATACTTTCATGAACGTGGAAGATGCTGTCATGTTTGCAGATGATACTTCCATCAAAGTAAAAGATGCTGTCATCTTTGTGGATGATACTTTCATGAACGTGGATGATACTTTCATCTTTGTTGATGACACCTTCATCTTTGTTGATGATACTTTCATCAACGTGGATGATACTTTCATCCTTGTTGATGATACTTTCCTCAACGTGGAAGATGCTGTCATCTTTGTCGATGATACTTTCATCAAAGTAGAAGAAACTGTCATCTTTGCAGATAACACTTTCATCAACGTGGGAGATGATTTCATCTTTGTTGATGACACTTTCATCAACGTGGATGATACTTTCATCCTTGTTGATGATACTTTCCTCAACGTGGAAGATGCTGTCATCTTTGTCGATGATACTTTCATCAAAGTAGAAGGCGCTGTCATCTTTGCAGATAATACTTTCATCAACGTGGGAGATGATTTCATCCTTGTCGATGATACTTCCATCAACGTGGAAGATACTGTCATATTTGTCGATGATACTTTCATCAAAGTAGAAGGCGCTGTCATCTTTGCAGATAATACTTTCATCAACGTGGAAGATACTTTCATCTTTGTCGATGATACTTTCATCAACGTGGAAGATGCTGTCATCTTTGTCGATGATACTTTCATCAACGTGGAAGATGCTGTCATCTTTGTTGATGATACTTTCATCAACGTGGAAGACGCTGTCATCTTTGTTGATGATGCTTTCATCAACGTGGAAGATGCTGTCATCTTTGTTGATGATACTTTCATCAACGTGGAAGATGCAGTCATCTTTCTTGATGATACTTTCATCAACGTGGAAGACGCTGCCATCTTTGTTGATGATACTTTCATCAACGTGGAAGATACTTTCATCTTTGTCGATGATACTTTCATCAAAGTAGAAGACGCTGTCATCTTTGCAGATGATACTTCCATCAACGTGGAAGATGCTGTCATCTTTGTTGATGATACTTTCATCGACGTGGAAGATACTTTCATCTTTGTCGATGATACTTTCATTATCGTGGAAGATGCTGTCATCTTTGTTGATGATACTTTCATCAACGTGGAAGATGCTGTCATCTTTGTTGATGATACTTTCATCAACGTGGAAGATGCTGTCACCTTTGTTGACGATACTTTCATCAACGTGGAAGACGCTGTGATCTTTGTTGATGATACTTTCATCAAAGTAGAAGACGCTTTTACCTTTGCAGATGATACTTTCATCAACGTGGAAGATGCTGTCATCTTTGTCGATGATACTTTCATGAACGTGGAAGATGCTGTCATCTTTGTCGATGATACTTCCATCAACGTGGAAGATGCTGTGATCTTTGTTGATGACACTTTCATCAACGTGAAAGATACTTTCATCTTTGTCGATGATACTTTCATCAACGTGGAAGATGCTGTCACATTTGCAGATGATACTTCCATCAATGTGGAAGATGCTGTCATCTTTGTTGATGATACTTTCATCAACGTGGAAGATACTGTCATCTTTGTCGATGATACTTTCATCAAAGTAGAAGACGCTGTCATCTTTGCAGATATCACTTTCATCAACGTGGGAGATGCTGTCATCTTTGTTGATGATACTTTCATCAACGTGGAAGATGCTGTCACCTTTGCAGATGATACTTCCATCAACGTGGAAGATGCTCTGATCTTTGTTGATGATACTTTCATCAACGTGGAAGATGCTGTCATCTTTGTCGATGATACTTCCATCAACGTGGAAGATGCTGTCATCTTTGTTGATGATACTTTCATCAAAGTAGAAGGCGCTGTCATCTTTGCAGATAATACTTTCATCAACGTGGGAGATGATTTCATCTTTGTCGATGATACTTTCATCAACGTGGAAGATACTTTCATCTTTGTTGATGATACTTTCATGAACGTGGAAGATGCTGTCATGTTTGCAGATGATACTTCCATCAACGTGAAAGATGCTGTCATCTTTGTTGATGATACTTTCATGAACGTGGATGATACTTTCATCTTTGTTGATGATACTTTCATCTTTGTTGATGATACTTTCATCTTTGTCGATGATACTTTCATCAAAGTAGAAGACGCTGTCATCTTGGCAGATAACACTTTCATCAACGTGGGAGATGATTTCATCTTTTTGATGATACTTTCATCAACGTGGATGATACTGTCATCTTTGTTGATGATACTTCTATCAAAGCAGAAGGCGGTGTCATCTTTGCAGATAATACTTTCATCAACGTGGAAGACACTTTCATCTTTGTCGATGATACTTTCATCAACGTGGAAGATGCTGTCATCTTTGTCGATGATACTTTCATCAACGTGGGAGATGCTTTCGTCTTTGCTGATGATACTTTCATCAACGTGGAAGATGCTGTCATCTTTGTTGATTATACTTTCATCAACGTGGAAGATGCTTTCATCTTTGTCGATGATACGTTCATCAAAGTAGAAGGCGGTGTCATCTTTGCAGATAATACTTTCATCAACGTGGAAGATACTTTCATCTTTGTCGATGATACTTTCATCAACGTGGGAGATGCTTTCATCTTTGTCGATGATACTTTCATCAACGTGGAAGATGCTGTCATCTTTGTTGATTATACTTTCATCAAAGTGGAAGATGCTTTCATCTTTGTCGATGATACTTTCATCAACGTGGAAGATGCTGTCATCTTTGTTGATGATACTTTCATCAACGTGGAAGATGCTGTCATCTTTGTTGATTATACTTTCATCAACGTGGAATATGCCTTCATCTTTGTCGATGATACTTTCATCAAAGTAGAAGGCGCTGTCATCTTTGCAGATAATACTTTCATCAACGTGGAAGATACTTTCATCTTTGTCGATGATACTTTCATCAGCGTGGGAGATGCTTTCATCTTTGTTGATGATACTTGCATCACTGTTGCTTTCATCAACGTGGAAGATGCTGTCATCTTTGTTGATGATACTTTCATCAACGTGGAAGGCGCTACCATCTTTGTCGATGATACTTTCATCAAAGAAGAAGACGCTTTTACCTTTGCAGATGATACTTCCATCAACGTGGAAGATGCTGTCATCTTTGTTGATGATACTTTCATCGACGTGGAAGATACTTTCATCTTTGCCGATGATACTTTCATCAACGTGGAAGATGCTGTCATCTTTGTTGATGATACTTTCATCAAAGTGGAAGATACTGTCATCTTTGTCGATGATACTTTCATCAACGTGGAAGATGCTGTCACCTTTGTTGACGATACTTTCATCAACGTGGAAGATGCTGTCATCTTTGTTGATGATACTTTCATGAACGTGGAAGATGCTGTCATCTTTGTCGATGATACTTTCATCAAAGTAGAAGACGCTGTCATCTTTGCAGATAGTATTTTCATCAACGTGGGTGATGATTTCATCTTTGTTGATGATACTTTCATCAACGTGGATGATACTTTCATCTTTGTCGATGATAATTTCATCAACGTGGAAGATGCTGTCATCTTTGTTGATGATACTTTCATGAACGTGGATGATTCTTTCATCTTTGTTGATGATACTTTCATCAACGTGGAAGATGCTGTCACCTTTGCAGATGATACTTCCATCAACCTGGAAGATGATACTTCCATCAACGTGGAAGATGCTGTCATCTTTGTTGATGATACTTTCATCAACGTGGAAGATACTGTCATCTTTGTCGATGACACTTTCATCAACGTGGATGATACTTTCATCTTTGTTGATGATACTTTCATCAACGTGGGAGATGATTTCATCTTTGTCGATGATACTTTCATCAACGTGGAAGACACTTTCAGCTTTGTTGATGATACTTTCATGAACGTGTAAGATGCTGTCATCTTTGTTGATGATACTTTCATCAAAGTAGAAGGCGCTGTCATCTTTGCAGACAACACTTTCATCAACGTGGGAGATGCTTTCATCTTTGTCGATGATACTTTCATCAACGTGGAAGATACTTTCATCTTTGTTGAAGATACTTTCATCAACGTGGAAGATGCTGTCATCTTTGCAGATGATACTTCCATCAACGTGGAAGATGCTGTCATCTTTGTTGATGATACTTTCATCAACGTGGAAGATACTGTCATCTTTGGTGATTATACTTTCATCAACGTGGAAGATACTGTCATCTTTGTCGATGATACTTTCATCAACGTGGAAGATGCTGTCATCTTTTTTGACGATACTGTCATCAACGTGGAAGATGTTGTCATCTTTGTTGATGATACTTTCATCATTGTTGATGATACTTTCATCAACGTGGAAGATGCTGTCATCTTTGTTGATGATACTTTCATCAACGTGGATGACGGTGTCATCTTTGTTGATGATACTTTCATCAACGTGGAAGATGCTGTCACCTTTGTTGATGATGCTTTCATTAACGTGGAAAATGCTGTTACCTTTGTTGATGATACTTTCATGAACGTGGAAGATGCTGTCATCTTTGTCGATGATTCTTTCATGAACGTGGAAGATGCTGTCATCTTTGTCGATGATACTTCCATCAACGTGGAAGATGCTGTCATCTTTGTTGATGACACTTTGATCAACGTGGAAGATACTTTCATTTTTGTCGATGATACTTTCATCAACGTGGAAGATGCTGTCACCTTTGCAGATGATACTTCCATCAACGTGGAAGATGCTGTCATCTTTGTTGATGATACTTTCATCAACGTGGATGATACTTTCATCTTTGTTGATGATACTTTCATCAAAGTAGAAGACGCTGTCATCTTTGCAGATAACACTTTCATCAACGTGGAACATGATTTCGTCTTTGTCGATGATACTTTCATCAACGTGGAAGATACTGTCATCTTTGTCGATGATACTTTGATCAAAGTAGAAGACGCTGTCATCTTTGCAGATAATACTTTCATCAACGTGGGAGATGATTTCATCTCTGTTGATGATACTTTCATCAACGTGGATGATACTTTCATCTTTGCACATGATGCTTCCATCAACGTGGAAGATGCTGTCATA